>NC_142283.1:69181141-69334851 GCF_052056855.1 Sturnus vulgaris | reverse complement strand
ATAAGACTTGATCTGATTTGCCCACATTGCACTAAATCAGAGCCACTCTTTAATCAGGATGAGACCAGAGGTCTTGATCCTTTCTAACACCAAGACCCTGAAGATGATCTAACACCCTGAAGATGAGGGTGTTTTGTAGTCAAATAAAACAGTGGGGAAAAGAAGATCCTTTGAGTTGTCATTTGGCTGTGTCTGAAATCTTGACCTTATTGTCACCAGTATTTCATTATTAAAAAGAAATAAATTAAAAAAAGCAGCAGCTGACTAGAATACTTAGATTATTATTGCCTAATTCTAACACTGAATAAACGGTACCATTTCTAAATAGTTATATTAAAACCTTTAAAAGAATTAATCTCACCCTTTCTGTGTACTCATGCAGGATGGAGCCAAATGTATAATTATTTCTGTAGTCATATTTGAAATTTCCTTCTGAAGCATTTCTGTTGCTTCCATCAGTAGGTGTGTATTTCAGAGAGAAGTCAGCACTAAAATGTTTCTCTTTTTGTATGTAAACTTCTCGTAACATTTGCACACGATCATGGTAGTACACAGATGAGAAACTTTTGTCTGCTTTTGTCTGAAAAAGAAGAAAGGTTGTAAGAGGAAACAACAGGCAGTAATAGAAAAATCTCTGTAGCACTTTAAAGCTCGACCTGTTGCAGAGCATATCAAAGCATTTTCTTACAGCTCTTTTTGCTTTTAAATGAGAACAGATGGAAATAGCACTCCCTCCACAAACTATCTCATCGGCATCAGTTCAGTGGTTCAAAAGTGAACAGAAAGCTGCATTGACAATAATTTAGTGAATATTAAATCTCAGCATGCAACACTGTCAAAGTAATTTACGTGTCTCAACAATCCCTTTACACTGTCTACAGCTTATGAGGGAAGAGGAGGGGCAGACACCGATCTCTTCTCCCTGTGACCAGTGACAGTACCCAAGGGTATGGTCTGAAGTTGTGTCAGGGGAGGTTTAGTTTGGATATTAAAAAAGTTTCTTCACCCAGAGGGTGGTTGAGCACTGGAAAACAGGCTCCCCAGGGCAGTGGTCACAGCACCAGCCAGCCAGAGCTCAAGTGTTTGGCAGTGCTCAGGCGTGACCCTTGTGGTGTCCTGTGCAGAGCCAGGAGTTGGACACAATGATCCTTGTGGGTCCCTTCCAGCTCAGGAGATTCCATGACTCCATGTGAGGAATGATAGTCTCTCTTTCCTAAAACATAGTTAAGATTTGCTAAAAGCTCCTGACTTCTGAAATAAGTCAGAATTATGATTCTGCCTTCTTTTCTTACAGCAAACAATAACTAATTTAGAATACCTGTTTCAGTGTTGTTTATTTTAATGTACTTTAGCATAACACCACATTTTAGCAACTGAAAATTGTTATACATCAAAACCAAACATAACCAGACATCTCTGGATCAGATTTATTCATTTTGAGAAGGACCTGGTTTAAATTGTATTTATCAAGTTCCTGCTTACAGTAATTTAGGAGGCAAAATTGTGCTTTGATTTCTGAAAAGTATCTGGTATTTTTTTTCAACAATCATCAACATTTTTGGTGTTCAAACCTCACTGAAAGTTGTAGTCTGAAACTTAAAAGCCTAACGATTCTTTTTTTCCCCCACGGGACAGAGAAAACCATCACTGGTTAGAAAAAACAAGTAGGACCAGAATATTGTAATGTTATGTCTACCTTTTTATCAGTGGCTTTTACATGTCCTTGAAAATGTAGCTTATTTGCTCTTCTACCTAGTAAAGTTGGATATCATAATCCTTTCTGTACACCTTCTGTTCATTTCTTCTGCTCATATTTTAAACATTCCAGAAAGTTAGTTCCATTTACTGTGCAAAGGTGCAGCATGAAGATGTGGGAGTTTGTCTGGCATAACTGAGCTTAATTGCCAAAGTAAATGATAACATAACCTCTTTTCCTCTGAAAGTTAGCACAAGCTTGAGCCTAAAAAGCTGCTGCCTGGCCCAGGAGTCTTCCGAGAGTATGCCAGGAGCTGGAATTCAATTAATTACATCCTATCTTGCAAAGGACTGAAACTTACATCGTAAGTGAGAACAGCCACATTCCACGGCTTGCGGTAATATGTCCGTGTGTTCCCATCACGCACCCGCTCACAAAGACCATTGAAAAAGTCATTGTCAAATGGGCTGGCCATTGGTTGCATTCCTAAAACATTGATTCTACAAGAGATATACAAGAGAAGTTATAGTTCAACAGAGCAGGTGTCAGCACACATGACCTGTAGACTGGAAAAGCTGTATTCTGTAAGAGATGGAAACTATAGCTGTGAAACTGAATCTTGCTCCATCTAAGCAGCTTGCCTCATCTCTTGTGGTTTCTCATCTGTGTACTGGAGATAGTTACATCTTTTGTAAAGTTCTTGAAGGATCATGTGTGAGAAATAAACAAATAAAAGACACTAAGCCTCAAACATGGTGAAAACCTTAGGCATAAAAGGAGGTAAAAAACTTGACCGATATATTGGTCAAGAACATTTGTTCTTGACAAGTACATCTCTGAGAAAGCATTCCTTATGGATTTAAAATGTACTTCTCAGCAGCTACATATATATTTTTTAATAACTTATAATAGTTTGTTTGCTGGTAGGTACTTGGTTATCAAGCGTTTACAACATCCATAAAATCTTTAGAAGGAATATGCAGCTACTCTTAGTGTTGTCTCTTCTTGCAGAGTCTGATCTAGTAGAATAGCAGCATTTTCTGGAGCATAAGGAGAAATCTGAACCATTACAAAACCAGGGAGGCAGGCTTATCAGCTGCATAGCTCTAGGCATCTATATATTGATGTACAAGAAATACTTCCAAAAACAGCTCCTTGGAGGATTCTGTACAATTGTCTGCCCTTTTGTACCTGTTTTGTAAATTTCAATATTTTCAGTATTTCCAATATTTACATCTGGCAAATGTATATGTAGATTTGTGAGTGTACAAAGTGGTAAACAAGTCATCCAAGTCACCAGTGTCATTACTGCACCTCTATACAACATTTTCTCATGCAGGATTTTAGTTACAGATTGTAACAGAAACTTCCAGAATTGCCTACATACTTGGTTTACTTCCCCATGCTAGAAAAGCAGCATTTTTGCTCTTGCACAGTGAGAAATGAAATGAAAAGGATGTATAACTTTCATTAAACACACGGTGGTGCTGTAGTATACTTTTATTTTCTGTCCAGTTTGGATTGCTGCCTTCTAACTCTATTTGTAGGTAAACATTATGTCACGTTTTCTTTTTGTTAGAGATGAAAGAAATGAAGAAGGGTCTAAGAACAGAAAGATTAATTTTCAACTTAGATTAATGATGAAAGCTCCTGTAAACAACAAAGATCCAAGAAGTGGACAATGCAATGCTAGAAGAAAGCTGCACATAAAGTGTTGTTGCAGTAAGGCGTTGCATTGTATAAATAGCCAAGAGATATTTTTTTCCATTTTGAACATGCATAATAGAAAAGTAATTGAAAATTACTGATTGGTTGTGAAATATCATTAGAAACTAATCTATATACCTATAAATGTTACATTTAAATAAAATGTAAGTTTATACATTTGACATATATGCATGATTCTGTTTACTAACATTATGATTGATTTATACTGTCTGCATATTTTATTGTCACAAGAATACAAAATAAAATGGTAATCAAGTGTTCTTGCAAAGGCTACTTAGCACTTCTGAATACAAACACTACCATGATTCATATTGCACTTTTGGGAATGTCACTGTGCCTTAGTCTTTTCAGCTGGCTTTGGAGAAAATCCCAAACTCTTCACTAGGCCCAGTATTACTTTTTACTACACACCCATGTCCTGCAGTCCTGCCAACTTCAGACACGTCAATATCAAGGTTCCGGCATGGTGGTCGTGGGTCAGATTCACACTCATCTTCATCAGAATAGTCTCCACAGTCATTATCTACATTGCACACAAGTCTTCGCTTTATACATCGACCTGGTCAAGGAATAAAACATTGCCTGAGTGCATTTTTGTCAAGATGGACTTTAAATGGCACCCTCAGCTACTCCATATTAAGATCTTCCTCTGCATATATTTCTACTGCCACTTTCAAATGACAAAAAACCTGCATTCTACTGTTATATGTAAGTTAGTAGGATGACTGAGAAAAGTAAATGGCAGGAGAACTGCTGTCACCTGCAGAAAATCCTAGACTATTCTGTAGTAACCTTCAAATGTTAGGTTAGTTTAGGTTAGTTGGGGTTTTCTTATATGTATTAAAAGAATACATGGAAATATCAATTCAACATCAACAAAAAATTCTTTGTAAATCATTTAAATTGTTGCTATTTGGGCTATATTATATGAATAATATAGACATGTAGTGTCCAAAATTATAGTGATCTGTGTTCTAAAGCAACAGGGAAGTAGTAACTTTCCTGAGTTTACATATCACAAGTTACACAAAGACTTTTTTTTTTTTTCCTACAGAATTTAAAGACTGTGGTAAATTAGATGTAGCATGATAAAACAATACTTTGATATCATAAGCCTCACCTGGAAATGCCACACAATCCCTGTGAACTAGTAGTTAAAGGTGTACTTTCTAATCTTAAATTGCTTTATTTGCACTTTTCAGTATTTGAGTTAAAAGAAATACAAAAAAGGGCTCGGAACGTCAAATTCATTCACCATCTTTCTGGTTTTGTTTTGGGCAATTTTTGCTGCTATTAACTTTTCCTGCTTTATTTTTATTTCTGATGAAGCTTGAGCGCTACATTTATATTCCTTGTATCACATTACAAATTTATATCTTATTTTGGATCTAGATGCATGCTGGTCTCCAACTAGCACCTATTGTACCAGTTAGATCGGTAAACTTCCATATCCATTCTTTTAAAATTCCTAATTTTTCTCCTGGTGATTTTCCATAAAACCTAGTGATTCAGTAGCAATTGGGGCAGTTAAGCTAGAAGAAAGGATATGGTCAGTATGGTCAGCTTCTAGCCATGGAGTGGAAGTTACAGAAGAATTTAAACTAGGTGCAAATTAAAATGGAAGATGAGAGGAATATACCCCTTCTTAAGCAGTTTTGCTGCTGTGGTTTTGGCATCGTGGCTGTGAACCCACCTGTCCGTGGACTGTTTTTAAATGCTAACATGAGGCTGATGTAACTTATTCACAGAACTAAAATGTGTTTTCTGAGTCACTGCTTTCTTGCTATGGCATGAAGGCAAAACCTACCCGAACTGCACTGGAAGTCAGTACCACAGTCTGGTTCTGATTCTTCAGGACAGACTTCACTGGTTTTACAGGTCTGTGTGTCTCCTAGGGCCTCCAGGCACGCTTTTCCACCAAACTGCCCGAATCTTTCAATACGTCTGGAGCGAAACTTGAAAGAAAAATAACGCTATTAATATAACTCAGAGAGAAAAGAGAACCAGAACTTCAGGGCTTCCAGCAGAACTTAGAGATTTTCAAAACTAAACATCTTTGGTGAAACTGTTTGTTGAAAATCCACAGGAACAATTAATGAATAAAATAACATTGAATGAATAACTATGATTAATTATACTTAGCTAATATGCTAAGTTTTCACTATTTAATTTACTTCATTATTTTGTTTATTTCTCTCCAGTGTGGAAATGAATAATTTCTATTTTGTATGTTTTCACATCTTTGATTTTTTAAAGCCTTTAAAGAACTCCCCATAGGAAATAAAAATTTGCTTCAGAAGAGAAATCGTGGGGTTTTTTTTTGTTATTTGTTTGTTGTTTGTTTGTTTGTTTCAATTTAAAAATGGAAAAATATATTGAAAAATAATGTTTTAAACAGAAATGCACACATGGCCAAAATAGATACTTTCTATGAAGAAAATTTTTGAATGAAAACACTTGAGCAGTATTGCACAACTGGATGTAGTATTCTCTTACTCTGCGGCTTCAAATCTGACATTATTATGGGTTTCATCAAATCATGAACATACAGTATTAAGAGCTGCAATCTGACACTTTCTCACTAGCAAAAGGCAGACAGATATCCCTTTGGCTGTGACTTTGGAACAAAGACTTCCAAGGACAGCTTACCCTTTGATTGGTGCATGGGTCGCAGGGCCCCCAAGCGCTCCAGCTGCTCAGTTTGCAGTCTATTGGAGATGGAGCATTCAGTTCCCTTGTTCCCCTGTGGAAAGCTTTTTCTGAAGAGCTGTCAAACAAAACATTCCAGTACAGTCCTGGGCACTATATTAAATCACATATGAGTTTGTATTTGAACCATAGACCAATATTTTGGAAGCATCTTCAAGCTGATTTCTGTTTCACTTTCATAGCAGTACTTAGATGTATCTATCAACAGCTGCCTAATATTAAATTCTTTGGTGGTTTAAAATTACATTAAAAACAACTTTGAAGACTTAATAAGCCAGGTCTTTTCCTCTTTTTTAGATCTTTGTGCATACAAATGGTCTTCTGGTGGGTCATGTTATTGAAGAGAATGAAACAATAATACACAGAGAACATCTGCAGTCTCCTATTCAGACAATGGTTGTGCTACCCAATATGTAAAGCTAAGACTAACACAAAGCAACACATCTCAAGTGGATGTAGCACTTCAATACATCTTTGTGATTTTAGCTAAATGACTTTGATGGTATTGCTCTTAACCCTGGATAAAAGCATCAATGCCTTCCAGAGTTGAAAGAAGACTCATAAATAAAGGTATTACTTGGGAACAGGATAACTTATATTGCTGGAAAAAACAGACATGTTTATCTCTCTTACTATTCTTCAGCTTGCCAAGTTGAGTACTCTTGTAGTTAGGCCTATTTTTTTTAGAGTGACTTGTCATTTTGATGCACAGTTTTAAATATCATTAAAGTTCAGTATGTGTAAGGCCATTACTTAACAGAAATCAAATTTCTTTTAAGCACCCACTGGTAGATATTAAAAACTGATACATTATAGAATGACTTATCAAGTTTAAAAACCAAGGCTAGTAGTTTACTCGTGACCTTATCTTCAATGGTAAATAGCAGAAGAATAAAGGAGCATTGAAGTCTGACTTGCCTTTTTACTCTCAGTGACTTATTCCAATTTGGCCTTACATGATGAGTATTTATTCTCTGTGAAGCAATTCTCTCTCTGCATCTCTCCAAGTCAATTCTCTGATGTCTGCTCTGCAATGGGACCTCCTTTGCTGACCCCAGCTGGTTGGCAGCTCCTGCAGTGTGAGGTACCTATGGGTTTTCATTGCAGGCTGGGCTTTGCCCTCTGCTCTTTGACCTCCTTACATCATACAAATATCACAGGAGTCCAAACAAATGTAACCTGATTCCATAAGATGAAGAAATCTGCAGTTTGGATGACAAAGACATCACAGTTGATCCAACTTTCTGGTGCCATTTATTCTGTATTAAGTTTACATATGTACTAAGTTGCTATTGAGAAAATAAATTGACCTCTTTTCAGCTATCAAGCCTTAACCAGCTCAGGGATCAGACTTGCCCAACATTTTGCCATGACAGCTATTAAACAGAGAAGTAGGTTACCCGGGGAAATGGCAGAATGTCCTCTCCTGGAAATATGAAACACTATTGTCAGGATCCCTGGATAACCTAATCTAAACCCCTGTTTTGAAGAGAAGATCTCCAGAAGTTCAACCTAAACTTTTCAATGTATTCAGCAGTTCTGTGAAATTATGGAAAGTTGTATTGTATTTGAAATTTGATGTAGCTCTCTAGCCTCTTCAGAACCAACTCTTTCATCTGTAAGTAGCTCATCTTACAAGTACCTTACACTAAGGAAGTAGTCCTTAAAAAGTTCCTTTACAGTTTTTTATGTATTTCCCACCACTCAGCATGACAGTAACATCAACAGTGGGGAAAAATTAAAATCTATTTCTCTGGTAAATGGATGAGAATCAGCTTGTTCCTTACTATATCTGCAGGATGCCTTTTCATCTTCTTACTAATGGAGGACTGCAAACCTCTGAGTAACAACATCTATTCTGGCATCTTGGGTTGAAGACTGACAAGTTGTCCTTAAAGACAGTAGGAGTGAGAACCCTTAGAAACGGGACCTATAAGATATATTGAGGCATCTAATGGGAAGTCTGGAAACAGATAGCTGTCTTATTCCTAGCAACTACCAAGTATTCTGATGTTAGACAAGTTTACATTGAAATATATTTCTGAACTGTTAAATTATTCCTGTAAAAATAGAGCCAAAAACCCTTACAGGTGGTAAGGATTAATCATGGAAAGCAGCCATGTGCCTAAAGAAGCAATCAGACTCAAATTATTTCAGGTTCTAAAGAGTCTCCCAGAAGTTGTTGTAAGACATTATTTAGAGTCTAAAATAAAAATCAGAAAAGACTGAGTTGAAGTCTCTAATGCAAATGGAAGTCTTGCCATCAACTGTCTGCAAACTAGAGCTGATGGTAGTCTGGGACTGACTTTCAGATAGCAACATTTTTCATATAATTAAAGGCCTTTTCCAACCTAAGTAATTCTATCATTTTATGATAATCACAATTTAGCAACTTTTCCAAGAATACTCATGGAGTAATGCCCACAGACCCACGGGCCTCTCCAGTATAGTATATGAAGTTCACATGATTTCCTGCAGATTCAGATTTAGGGTTTTGAATTTACTTGAGGTTAGAGAAATAAAAATAAAAATGAAAAAAAATTCAGAAAAATCTCATGGCAAATTATTCATAAACTCTGAAACACCACTAATGCATCCACTATTTAGATTATCTGGGAAATCAAAGGGACATATATTCAACAATGTTGTTTAAAAGAATCAAGATACTACAAAAATTTGCAAACTTGTCACCTCCATATTAAATTTGAAGAAAAAGTGTTGCTGAAAAAACACACTGAAGCAGATGCTTAGTCACAGTTTATATAGGAGAGGAGGTAAAAGCAGTTCAGCTACTGAAGAACATCACTGACGGTGACAGTTGAGAGCACAAACTTTAGAGGTGGGCATGGAAATCAAAATACCTTCTATCTTTTATCTTTTATCTTTTATCTTTTATTGAGAGGTTTGAGGAACAGAGGAGCACCCTTTGGAAAGCAAAAGCTGTTTCACAATCAGTGCACAGAACAGTTTGCACCTTGTCTTGGATTGCACAGTACACTATACACCTGCAGGCCACATGGCTTTGGTGATTTGTTGTTGAGTCATACTTCAGAATAGAGAGCTGCTGACTTCATCAGATACAAAATGGATGACTCAAAAAAACCTCTTGATTTGATGACTGACCTAGAAATAAGGCACACTCTCTTGAATTTGAAGACAAGATAGCATCACATAAGAGCATAACTTTGCCAACTGTAGTTGCTAGCACCATCTTCAAACTGCACAGCCTTTGGTATGCTGGGGAGCCAAGTTGCTGGCTAATGTTGCCAGCTATGAATTCTCTCTAATTAATCATATCTTCTGTCTGGACCATTTCTAACTGAACGTGCTGAACATGTGCTTTATTTGGATCTGAATGTTAAAATAATAATGGTCATCAAAACATAAGGAGCAAGTGCCTGCCCAGTCTAGTGGTCTTTTGTGGTGGAATACCTCCATCAGTGGACAAGAGAAGGGCTGCAGATGTCATTTATCTGGACTTCTGTACAACCTTTCTCATGGTCCCTCACAACCGTATTCTCTCTGAATTGGAGAGAGATGGATCCAATTCCATACTGATAGATGGATAAGAAAGTGGTTAGATGGTCACATCCAGAGGTTAATGGTGAATAGCTCAGAGTCCCAGTGGACATCAGTGACAAATGGTGTCCCTCAGGAGTCTGTACTGGGACCAGTCTTATTTGATATTTTCAATAATGACACAGACGAAGGAATTGAGTGCACCCTCAGAAATTAGCAGGTGACACCAAGCTGAGTGGGGCTGTTGGCAGTTCTGAAGGATGGGATGCCATCCAGAGGGACTTGGACAAGCTCGAGAAGTGTGTCCATGGGAATCTGATAAGGTTTAACAAGGCCAGTGCTGGTGCTCATCTGGGTCAGATCAACCCCTGGTATCAGCACAGGCTGGGCATGAACAGCCCCAGAGCAGCCCTGCCCAGAAGGGCTTGGGGGTGCTGTGGGTGAGAGGCTGGACATGCCCTGGCCATGGCACTCCCAGCCCAGAGAGCCAAACGTGTCCTGGGCTGCATCCAGAGCCCCGTGGGCAGCAGGGCAGGGAGGGGATTCTGCCCCTCTGCTCTGCTCTGCTGAGACCCACCTGGAGCACTGCATCCAGAGCTGGGGTCCCTGCACAAGAGGGACAGGAACTTGCCAGAGTCCAGGGGAAGCCACTAAGATGCTCAGAGGGATGGAGTACCTCTCCTGTGAGGAAAGGGTAAGAGAGTTGGGATTGTTCAACCAGGAAAAGAAGTGGTTTAGGGGTGACCTCACTGCAGCCATCCCATACCTGAAGGGAGCCTACAAGCAAGATGCAGAGGGGCTTTTTACAAGAGCATGGAGTGACTGGATAAAGGAGAACAGATTAAAAGAGAGGAGGTTTGGATTAGATATTAGGAGGAAGTTCTTTGTTATGAGGCTAGTGAGACATTGGCACAGCTTGCCCAGTGGAATTATGGATGCCTCATCCACAGAAACATTTAAAGCCAGACTGGATGGGGGTCTGAGCTACCTGGTCTAGTGAAAGGTGTCCTTGTGCACAGATGGGACCTTCAAGATCATCTTGTCCCTATCTTCCTACCATCTGCAGGGACATCTCCCACTAGACCAGGTTCCTCAAAGTCTTATCCAGCCCGGCTTTGAACACTCCCAGTGTCGGTAATCCACAGCATCCCTGGGAAACCTGTTCCAGAGTGTCACACCACACCCCAAGAACTCCTTCCTAATAACTAACCATAATTTCCCCTCGTTCGGAGTGCACCCATTCATCCTCATCCTATCACTATAGTTCCTGTTGAAGAGTACATCTCCAGGTTCCCTGTAGGCACCTTCAGATACTGGAAGGTCTGGGGACTATAAGGTCTCCACACAACCTTCTCTAGGCTGAACAGCCCCAACTTTCTCAGCTGTTGTTGTAGGGAAGGTGCTCCAGTCTTCTAATTCCTCTGGACTTGCTTCAACATATATCTATTATAAGGCTCACGTTTTTTCATCTCTTAGTTTTGACCATCCTTGTGAATAACACATTCCGGGTAGAGTAGCTCTTTAGTTTTTTTTCACATGACCATTTGGTAGGGACTAGGCCTTTGTTCTCCTCCTAGTAGTACTTGCAGTGAAAACACCAAGGCTGTATTTCCAAAGATTAGAAATAGGCAGTCTAGGTGACTTTAAATTCTAAGGGAAGCACTGTCAGCATAAAATTGTGCAGCTTCAGAAACAGATGGAGATTAGGTATTTTCACACAGCATGCAACCCAAAAAAGGTACCTGGGCTTCACCTGCCTGCAAAAATACGCCTTCAGCTGCTATCAGACACCTTTTTTGTGTCACATATATCCAAAATAAAGAAATAAATCATTGCTATCTGACTCCTCGAAATACAGCAAGAAGTAGTTTTCTTTTTCACAGGACATCTGAGCAAGGTACTATTAGAAATGTCCACACTGATTGTTTATGCCCTGTGTTAGAGAAACAAAACAGTGGAGGCAGCTGCAGAAGAAAAAGAACACTTACCTTCTGCCTTCCCCCAAAATTGAGGTAACTGTCTCTACATTGCATAGTATAGCTATAAGCTGCAGAATAACATGCATGATCCTCATTTTGTAAGTGAACAGACTAGAATTGTTGTGACTGAATTTGTAATTTATTTGTTCCTCTTGTTATTTATTACCAAGTGAACAAACAAAAAGCAATGTGTACTGAAGAATGCCAGTAACTGGCCAAATCTGCCTTACTGTAAGTGCTCTAAAGTCCACTTTTTAGAAATTTCACTTTTTCCCTGAATGAGGAAATACTGTGAAGTACTTACAAGGTTAAAAATAAACCAATTTTGTTTAACAGTTCCTTCTGAATATAGAAAGACATTATGTATTGAATTAAGAGAATCATTAACTGCCTAGTAAAAAAGCTGTCATAACAGTGACTCATGTAAAGAACAAGTAGTTCCTAAAGCAGAACTGTTTACAAGAGCAAGTTCAGTGTATAACAGCTTTGGCATCCTCATTTGGAGTACTGGAGGACTAAAGTCCCAAGATGCTTTTTTTCTTCCTCCCCCCACCAATACATAAGAACAACACATTTTTATTGTGGGTTTGCATAAGATTAAAACTCTTAGCTTTCACTCTGTCACAAAAACCCAAACCACAAGCCAGCTCTTTAGAAGAGCATTCCTTTTCAGTAGATTGCAGTAATCCACATTTAAGGCATCATGTGTTGGACACAGTCACAAGTCACTCATACATAAGCTGTTTTTAAGCCATTAAGAATTACATACCTGGATACAATCTTAAAATTATGATCCAGGGTAAAGATATTCCAAATTACCACGGGTAATTGAAAAAACAATAAAAGTAGTTTTACTTTTTTTCTGTTCCCTGCTTTTTGTGGCAGGGTGAGGGAAGTGTGTAAAGAAAAGCAGGCAAATTTCACCCCTATTCAAGCCTTGATTTGGATTATTTCATTTAAAGAAATTTTCATTTGCTGCAGCTATGGTCCAGTTTGATGAGTCCAGTTACAATAAACTCATTTATTAGGCAAGAATGCAAGACACAGACACTTGTAATATTGTATTGTTTCATCAAATCTGCTATCAGAGTTCATGGTTCTGTAAACAGCTATTCAAAGTTAGCTAGCATATTTGATCAGCTTGTAGGAGGTTCTACTCTAAATGATCATCCTAATGGCCCTTAAAAAAAACCAAAACAACAACCCCCCCCCCAAAAAAAAAAAAATCAAAAACAGTGATTTAAATCCTTAACTCAAATGCTAATAAATATATTCCTTCATATGGGCTTTAAGGCAGTCAATTGTCCTTCTAGTTTTAATACAGAATTGCGTTGACATGCAGTCAAGAGGATTAAAAAAAAAAAAACCAACAAAAAACCCCACCCCCCAAAAAAGAGCCCAAAACCCAAACCACCCCCCCCAAAACCAAGCAAACAAACCCTCCAAAATGCCCCACTGTGACTCTGTAAACCCCTTAAGACTTTTATTTCAAGCTGGATAACAAATCTCTTGCAATGAGTTGTTTTTAACCCCTTAACCATCAAACAATATTAGAAATAAGCAGAGTAGTCTAAAACAGCAGCTTACTAATGGATTCATTTTTTTTAGCTATCTCTGTTAAAGGAGTTATATAACTTCTTCTGAACATGAGAAGATGTTCTAACTGAGATTTCCCAGCATCAGTTTAGAAGATGAATTATTGAAACTTCTGAGTGCAATGCAATTTCTTTCCTCCAGAAAGAAGCATGAAAGCATCTCAAGCAGCAACAAGCTCAGACTGAGCAGCCAAAGGGACAAAGTTCTAGAGACAATTTTTACTAAATCAATTGGAGATTTTATTTTTTAATATGGCAGAGCATTTGTTGAACAGGTCCAATGCAAGAAGTAACAGAAAGACACTTCACCATCAGAGAGCTACAGAACGAACCTGTGAGGAATGATTCTCAGCAGGCTTTGAACTTCTAATGTCAACTAGACCACGAGACTGAGTTACAGAGGACAGAATTAACAGACACACTGATGTTCATTTGGTATGAAGAGTTGCTTCTTTTTAATGTCATTAAGTAACAGATACAGTTTTATATAAACAGTGTAACATCAGTTAAGTTTCTACATTTCCAGTTTGAGTCAAATACTTAAATTTGTGATTTTTTAAATTTTTCTTTTATTTGCATTACAGAAAGTGCAAGAGAAGTTCATATACAAGACTAATTGCATGACTGGCAGAATTGGGTACTAAGGCTGTATTCAAGTTGACTTTCTTTGCTCTCCAGTTTAGCAGCGGCTTAGGCATTTGATTTAACAATAACATTTCAAGTTTATACTTAACAGAAAAACTTCTGACACATCAGTCATCACCACTGGCCAAGAATGTAGTTGTTACAGGCAGTTGTAACTGGTTAAAAAAACCTGTTAGTAAAGAGGCTCTTGAGAAAAGGCATGTTTTCCAAGAGATAGAGTACTACCTCATTAATGGCACAGAGGTGGTGCACTGTTCACAAGGAGCCTAGACATGGAGTGAAGCCATTTTGGTGTTTTTGTTTTCTAGCATGCTGGAAACATACCCCATTGCACCATGTGACAAATCAAACTGAGCATAATCAGGGATTCACTGAGATATAAGCAAGAATCCTACCTGCTTGTTTCATTTGTTTGCCAAGCCACCCTAATAGAAAAGTAATCCTAGTAGACTTCCCTCCCTGAAAACTGCCATATTAGCACCAAGACAACAGTTAGTGTCCACAGCTACCTAAATGTTCTGCAAGAAGTTTTTCAGCTTACAGTGTAGGCCTTTAGTACTCAGGGCTTCAGCAGTGCTGTTACAGACCCCGCAGTCCCTTCATGACACATTTATGGCAGAATGAAACTTTTACTTTTAGTTAAATAGACTAAAATTAGATTACGTTCCTCTACACATAGGTACATTTTTGTGGCTAAGAAACCAAGTCATCTGTCCAGTCACCAGTTAGAACTGAATAGCATCCCCTTAACTTTACAACTGGCTCCTGCTGTCATAACAGGAAACTGACCTAGTTGTTTAAGATGTGGAGTTTTAGCTACTAATTCAACACCCTTAAGCAAAGGCAACACCTCTCCCCTAGATACATTAAGTTCCTCTATTTTGGGGCAGTAAGCGCTTTGTAAAGGGAAATGGTAGAAAGACACATTACTCAGTGCTGCCACTCTGTAACGGAGTGCAAAGAACTAAAGTAAAGGTAACATCCACCAATTTGAATTTGGGTTTTCAGCGTGAGTCAATATCCCCATTTGCTTTGCCCTGAATTATCATCTTCACAGCATGTTCTTTGAGGGTACATGCTTCAATCCACCTGGATATATTTCAGATTGCAGACATCATGAAACAACAGCAAGAATAGCAGACAGCAAAGTGAAACATGTAGAAAAATCACAATGAGAGGAGGTCCAGTTATTCCATTTGTCCTTTTCTGGTTATGCCTAGTATAATGGAAAGGAATTAGTGTTAGGATGCTTATGAATTGTGACTTTATTGCTTAAACAGAGCCACTGAGAGCAAAACTAAAGCAATAAATACCAACACTTGTCTTCTATCAAAAGCTAGACAGTATTTCAGGGGAATACTGAAAGTTATGGCAGAACATTTGCTGGATCAGTAGATCCTGTTCTTCAGTCAATGGTATGAAATTTCAAATGACATTAGTTTCTAGCAACAAAAGTGCTTGTAATAGCTTTTGATTAAAAATCAGAGTAAAAGTCTTACAGCCTTATTCTAGTTTTATTCCAGTTTACCCAGAGTCCAAAACTGCAATTGTTGAGATGATTAAACTTCAGAAAGCTGTATGCTGTATACAGGGTACTCTATGCTAACATTCTCCCACAGATACCTGAAGGTATTAAAGTCAGCCCCCTGAGTTGTGCAGCATATATATTAATTTTCCTCAAGGAAAGGAAATCTAGATCTGTTGTGGGCTTGGGATTTAAATCTTTGGAAGAATAAAGTCTTTATTTCTAGAAAGTAAAGCTAACTAGGCTTAGACAATGCAGCTATGTACAAGTCTGATAGAGGTACTCTAGCCGAAGTTCTTTCAATAAAGATATAAATATAAAATATAAATGTTTGCCATATTTCAGAGCGCATTAGTGTTAAGATAGAAAACTACACTATCCTCTTTACCAATCATTTCCTCAATAAATTTCAGAGGATGAAGTAGGTTGGCTTATTAGTGGAAGACTTACCTGATCTATGCAAATGGATTGCCAAATTGATCACCAAAATGACCAGAAGGTGGATTTTGAGATTCCTTCTAAGGAGAGAGAGATAAGCTGTTGGTGGATTTACAGTTTTCACAAGATTTACACTGCATGTCTCTATGAGCTATTTCCTATTCAAACACCTGGAAAGAATACTTCAGAGCTCCTGCTAAACACATATTTACCGTACTGCTTCAACAAAAGAGGGCTCTACGCTGTGTTAGCTGTTATGCTAGCCCAAGGCAAGGTATTTTTCAGAAAACCATGTCTGCTACTGAACACTCCTTTGGAGCCAGTGGAGTCATGACAAGGTATCTGTCAAATGCTACATGATTGAAGTCAGCACTCTGGAATTGGTCCAGAATTTTCACTGAGGGCTTCAAGTGCTTTGTCCCAAAAGGAATGATCTGGTGAAGCCACTTTCTGCCTTACAGAGTTCTGACCATGGAGCCTCCCATTTGTTCAGCTAGAGAGCTGAACAATCCACACTGCTCCATCTGCTCTAAGGAGTGTTATATATAACCAAAGTGGAGTACATCTGCAGCTACATTATTTGATATGCTTTTGTGGAGGGTCCCAATACTGTAGAACTCTGCACCTTGGGAAACTGGCTGTTAAGCCAAACCAAAGAGAATACTGTTTTGTTAACTTTCTTGCAGCTACCCTTTCTTAACAGATACCCTCTGCTAGATTACATATTAGTCTCAAAGATGCAAAAGGTTCTTATTGTATGGCCTCTAAAGCCAAAGCTGAACTACTGCTCAAGCACAGGCACCACAGTTAAGGAGAAAAAAAGGTTTTTGATGGCTTTTTTTTTGTGGTGGTGATGCCGTTTGGGAATTTTGGTGTTCAGGGTTTTTATTTTTGTTGTTGTTTGTAGTTTGGTTTGTTGGGTTATTTTACTACTTACAGATGAGGCACTGAAAGGGTCTGTTTTATCTTGACTTTCAAAGAGGCCATCAGCTGGCAGTGCACTTTGTCGAGCAACAGGTTTTGGTGGCTCTAAAAAAGAGACACATACTGCTATAATCTTGACAGATTTAACAAGATCTCAGGTCTGCATGTATAGCAACAAAGCTCATCTAATTAGAAACACAAAATAATCCCCTGGAAGTTGCTGGGAGTGACTTTGAGTCACAATATTAACTCCTGCTTGTCCCTCACTAAGCTTAAATCAGCTGGAAATTCTAACGTTGTACAGACTTAGGTTTACCTTGCTCTAGTCAAGTAATTTAGGCACTAGGTGTCAGTGTTCGGCCACTGCCGCTGATCAAGTCTTCGCTTTATTAGTTGAGATAGCCTTTCAACCCTCTACTTCAGTAAACATTAACTCCAAAGTGTTGCCAGTCATTTTGGCAGACAGCTTGCTAGCTTCCATTTAATCATTATCTGTACTATCTTTAGAAATGCCTACTTTACTACTAAAGTAAAACTCCTGAAAACTCCAGAAGCACCTGAAAGGCTTTGCTGTTCTCCTCTCCTCGCTGGTACTGCAGGTGGCTTTGTCAGTTGGAAGTCTTTGAACATTTCCTTGACATCCTTCATTTCTTTATCCCCAAGTGGATCCAGAGCAATGAATGCATCACTCTCTTTTTTGGACAGCTCCTTCTGCAGTGTAGTTCTGGGGGGTGGCTGCGGTGGGCTGGCTGTGGTTGACATGGAGGGCAGTGCCGAGGCTGTCTGAGCTGGTAGCGTTGGAGATGTGAACACGCTGCTCTGGAAGGGATTTGCAGCACTGGCTGGCTGTGCCCAAGAGCTGGGTGGAACTTGTGCTGGCTGTGACCACATGCCAGAAGACTGAGTGGGTGTGGCACCAAAAGATGAAGATTGGCTCCAGCCTGGCACTGTTTGAGTACCAAAGGCAAGTGATTGAGTAAATCCTGGAGACTGAGCAGGCATCATAGACCCATGAAAGACTGATGCAGCCTGAGTGAAGGAAGCTGTCTGTGGGGTCCATGGTGATGAAGTTGCTGGCATGCAACCTGGGGGGAGATTGTTGTTACACAGCACTTCAGTCATCTGAATACCACAAGCAGGAGTGTATCAATTCTATTAAGGGTACCAGCATGTACTGTTTGCAAAAAAATCTCTTGGATTGCACTTACAAATCAAATAATTTGGAGGAGAGAGGGTGGGAGAAAGGGTTTAAATTTTTACTTTGCTGCATTTCGGTGCTGCAAGGACAAAACTGAGGTTATTGTAAGGGAAGGAGGAACATCTAGCACAGAAGTAACTTTTTTAAAAAATGGATTTACCATATAGTTACTTCTGTTTAAATGATTATTTAGACACTGTGCAGCAATGTTACCCTGACCTCACAAGTTGTGCTTGGCTCACTTGAGCCTTGTGTACCTGAAGCAGGAATCTGCTATCAAAGTTAAAGCAGTTAACTGCTTTAATCCTGATTAAGTTGATGATACAGAGTTTAGCTCTCTATTTGCAGAACTTAATCGTTTAGGGCAAACAGCACATGGATTTAAGGGGTATAGCACTACACAAGAAGTAAAAGAAAACTAGAATCCATATTTTGGTGTTAGCAGATATCTTGGAGTGGAACAAGACCTTTACTTTTATAAACTAACCTAGACCAGCCAATGGAGATGCTGTGGTAGAACTTGTTTTGAAGAGGTCCAGTGGATTAGTCGGCAGAGCTCCTGCTTGTGCCCCTGAGCTCAAGCTATGGCTCTCCATAGGTGGCACAAAGAAGTCTGAGCTGAATAAATCATCTGATGCAGTCTAGACAGAAAAAAAAAAAGTGATATGCCATGGCAGAACACATGCCAGCACATTCAGGGCTCCCTGGTCCAGAGCTAGAAGACTTTTTTTTTCATCTAAAGCAGAGGAGGGAGTTTAGATGTATCATTAAGAGTATAAGAGTTTCAAGCATCACCCTTTAGTTCATGCCTAAGGAGATACATGGCATTAAATAGGTAAAATATATAGTAGTCACATGTCAACAGCAGAAGAGCAGGACTTAAAATGGCTGAATTATTTGCTGTAATTGAGCTTCCCTCTGCACTCACCCTTTAAACACTACTGCTTAGTCTGCAAAAATCCCCGTGGTTGTGGCAAGGCCAGCAGAGTTTTGCATAATATGAGCACAAGACAAATGAAGCTGATCCAGAGCCACCCTGTGCCTAATCAGGCAAGTCATTGAAATTGCCTTCAGAAGGCAAATACTGAGAAACCACATGGGTTTTGGTAAGCTAGTACTAGTATCTTTTTATGAAACCCTAGGTTGATGGACATATTGCTATCTTAAATGTTATACTGCTATAATAACAGGATCTGTTACAATATCAAATGTTAATATGCATAGCAGCATACTTACCAGACCTTTACAGGAGTATGGCAGCATTAAAGAAGAGAGTATAGAATTTAGTGACCATAGCTACTGTGAAGCATTCATAGATATTAGAAGGTACCATGGCTGCAGAGAGGTTAGTATGAGCAGGGCAGGCAGAAGTAGATGTGTTGTGAAGCTAGGCAGCCAGTTATACAGCAATAAGAAGGAAAAGCTTCTTTCACCCAGCTTCTCCAAGTAAAATCATGCATATCACCATATATTATTTGAACACTCTTCACCTTGACAGATCTCCTTCCTCTTCCTGGCTTGGTACTCTGTGGTGGTGGACTAATTGTTATAGGCTCATGTGGCATGAACTGGATATTGTTTTCAGAATCCAGCTTTACTCCATTCTGCAGAGATGTTCCTTTGGAAGCACCTTCCACAAACAGGTTTGTTGGGACTTCAAGAAAGCCATTCCGTTCTCTCTCTGGTATCACATGGGGAATTCTTGCTGCAGGTGACTTACTCTCAACTGGCCACTGGCATGTTAGTGCTTCTCGTTTGCCAGTTCTATTAGAAATCTGATCAAACTGTTTATCAAAGTAGTCAGTATCACCATCTGAAGGACCATTACACACTGATGTCAAGGTACTCAGACTTTTCTTCTGATCACATTTTAGAGAATCAAATGAAGGTAGTGCAGATTGTGGTGCTGGCTGTGTGAAAGGATCATCACTGAAAGGGTCTGGATTAGGTGTAGGAAAGAAGCTGAGATTGGTAGAGAAAGAACTCTCAGGCAAGAAGGGTGTCTGTGCCTTTGGTTGTGGAAGAGAGGCTGTGATGCCATTCAAGAAGAGATCCTCTTTTGCAAAGGTTTGTTTGGTCTCAATTTCAGAATTAAAATCCACTAACAGAATCTCTTTAGTTTCCTATTTTTTCAGAGAGAAAAATGAAGTTAGTTATTACACAGATTTTGCTGCACAGTGAAAAAGCTCAAGAAAAATAGATGCAAAAGAAGAGATCCTAGTATCCAATACATTGCACCAATAAATATTCAAAATCACACAGGAAAGCACTGCTACCTATAGTCAAATTACAGCTATTTCAATACTGAAACATCTGTTTTCAGGTCCTATAGATAAATATCAGATGCTTGCTCTTCAATCTAGTGACAGAGTTAGTAAAAACTAATTACACCTGGGCTTTCACCTGAGTCAAAGACCTCTGTTTGAATTCTAGTCCTTAGTTTTGACAAGCTGTGAAAGTTTTGCTATGACTTTAAGTTGCAGTATCAGCTTCAGAATAACACTGAAGAGCTATCTGCCAGTGGAAGGTAACATGCTAATTCTCCACCAAGCATGCAGAAGAAAGGTAAGGCTTGGTCACTGGCTGCGTTGACAGCACCAACGGCATCACACTGATGGTGGCTTATAGTGCCAGATTTAAAATGACAGGATTTTAGGGGTCATACTGAGCTACGATAAGGTTTATGCACATTTTTGTGCAATTAGGCCAAATTTTGAGCCAGAGCTACTGGAATTACATTAGTAGAATTAAGTACTAGAATGACATCTAGTTGTTAAGCAGGTACTTCAATAGCCCTACCCCACTAGTACAGTGATGATTACTAGGCAGGTGTCTCAGTAAAACCAGGACTAATTGCTAGGATTAAATTTGCTGTCAAAGAAAAAGCCAAGGCAAGTAAGCTAGATGCTACTTACTGTGGGACTGCTCATATCAGGGGGTGTTGACATATCCCCAAACAAGTCCATCTGGTCAACTCCCTTGAAGCCAGAAATATTGAAAGAATTGATATCTGTTAGAGCTCTTGCAAGAAAAAGAATCAAGCATCATACAGATTTCCTGTAAAATCTGCAGTAAACACTATAAAACCTGATCTATAAACACTGCATTTCCTACACAATACGTCAACAGTCAGTTATGAACTCTTTAATGGCATCAACAAAGTTTTAAAATTTAACCTACCAGTTTCATTTTGTCAGCTTGATCAGCAGGCAGTTCTTCATTACCATTCTGTAATAGATGGATAACTATGTCAGAAATAACTGGAATTTCAAAATTTGCCTTAAGCAAGGGACTTGTGGACTTTAAAAGGCAAGTGATGGAGAAAAGAAGCATGAGAGAGATCACTACTCAGTATTAGCTCCACAGTCCCCTTTCACTTCCATTTCAATGTAATTGGGCATCTGACATTGCCTTCATAATGCCAGCAGCATAAAGAAAGTAAAAGTCAGATGTAGTCAGCAGCATACCTAATCAAGAGAGGCTGAGCAGGAGTGACCTACCTCAGTCTTACTTGCTTCTTCACTCTAAAGAAAAAAGAAGACTTTTAATACCTAAACATCATGTAGAATATCAAAAGTCTCTCACTTCAGAGTAGCTTACCAGCATAGGGAGACAGCTGGCACAACTGCCAACCAATAGCTTCCAGTGTTTCTGGAATTAGGCAGAGCTTAGTATCAAGCCCCACAGGTGCCCCAAACTCAGCCAAAATTTATATAAGCTTTATGCAGAGTTATGAAATTTCTATTTTTTTACTCACCTTTTTCTTTTCTTCTTCTTCCTTCTTCTTCATATTATAAATTAGTTGGAAGAGGTCCTTAAGATCAGAAACCAGAGGCTCAGCCTGGAAAAGAATGTAGATTTTAGGCCATGTACTACTTTTACCTGGACTTCTACTGCTGCAATCTGTGCAACAAGTCAAACTTCGCTAAATGATGCAAGACTTAGACTGAGATAACAGGAAAAACAAGAGTTTAAGTACCTGTTTATTCTTCATACAAAATCCTGCTTATGCAGAATACAAGAGAAACGGAACACAACCGGTGTGGAACTGTTGTTAACTCTACCAAAAGAGTCTGTACATGAAATGGTGCTAACGTCCTACGTTTTTAGTAAAAAGATGATAGCAATACTTCTTAAGTGCATGGCAAGTCCTAGAAATGCAAAATTTATCCCAGCCTTCTGATAATCTCCTGAGAGGAAGAACATTTTGCATTTGTCTATTTGCTACCAACTCTAGCATTGAACATGGAGAAAGCTTCTATATACAATACTACTTTTATTTAAAACAGTATTCAAATAGCAAATGAGCAAAGTGAGCATAGGATTATCATCATTATCAAATATGTAAAGCAGAGACCAGCTTTAAATGGGGTCTGTGACATGATGACAGTTTAATGTAAATTAGAAAGGCATGGCATGCCCTGCACATCCATTAACGAGGATGTTGTTTTTGGATGATGGTGAGTTCAGCTACACTGCTTCGGAGCACTTGTATCAGGCATACAGCAGCTTGTCAATGTCTATAGAGTAGGACATGCCCCCATCTTCTGCCACTACCTTTGGCACAAGCAGAGAATCCTTTGAACAGATCTCACTGTTTACATGAGCAGCATCCTCTTCTAATTAAGGGGTTTAGACAACCAGTGTGGGAAGAGCCAATTCAGGAATTATCAACTTTAACAAGGAGTACAGCTGCAGCAGACTAGAGCTGCAGAAGTCCTTACTTCTGAGCTAGACAAGTTTATCACCCAGCAGCAAGTCAAGAGCTGTCTGAGATGTAGCTGAGCTTAGAGGCTGGCAAGCAGCACCCTGTGGTGAAGTGAAGGAATACACTCCAGAGTATATACAAAAGGCTTTTGTGCTTAATCTACAATTCCACTGAAATCAATACAATTATTGGTCAGAATGCTGACAAACCAATAAAACAGACTCAGAAGAAGGCCTTATAGCTGTTACTGAAGTAGTAATATGCTTCAACAAGGAGCTCCTCAGTCCCACCTGTACTGGGTCCAAACCTGCCAGGAAGTTCTCCAGGAAGGCAGGCAGGAACGGGTAAAAAAATTCTAGCTTTGAAGTCTAGGCTCATCAAGTCATTATAGTGATTATTACAACGTCACTATAAAGAAAAATCTGGTAAATAAAAAATACCTAGCTTCAGGTTGTTTATGAAGCTGCATAATTATCACTGGTATTTTAAAGTAGCTTTTTCCAGTATTGCTTATGTACAGATTCCCCTAAGAGGGACTAACCTTGCACACAGGATTTCTGCATGTGAGGAACTTGTCACCGAAGAATCAGAATCCATCCCAACAAGTTAGAGTTAGGAGGTCCTAGAAGGACCAGACCTGTCATTTACAGGCCCCAGAATCATTATTGCAATTGAATAAGTGATTTTTCTGCTGCACAGGCAAAGCATCACATGAACTAGACTAATTTAGTTCTATACTCCTGTTAATTCAGAGAGAAGCTCTTGCTATTTTACTTAAGAATTAGTACAGTGGGAAGCCTGTGGTAATGGCTCTATTCATCTCACTAATGACTTTCATGGTACATAGACAAGTTAAGCATTGTTAATTATAGTAACATGAGTGCTTTTATTCTGGACTACAAAGAAACTGTACAAGACAGAAGCCAGTGGTGACACAGCCAATTCCTGTTGTCTTTCTTTCAATAGAGTCTATCCATGCATGCTGGTATTCCCCAAAGGAATTTTGCAGGATTACCGGCAAAACACTAGACTCTTATCACACATTAAATGATTACACAACAGCATCATCCATAGCACGTGAAAGAAAGTATCTGATTCATACCTGTTGTGCTGTTTTTATGGCAAAAAATTGGTGCTGGCCTTCTCCTCCACATATATAGCCAAAGGCACGGTTGTCTGTTACATCCCGAGCAATAAAGGAGATTTTGTTTACTGGATGCTCATGCTCTATGACCTGGAATTGGGAAAAAGTAACTATTGGTTTAAATTTCTGGAGATGTAATAGCTGCTATTCTCTGTAGTCAGAATGACTGAGACTGTAAAAAATCTCCAGTCCAAACCTCAGATTTATCAGCCTTTGACTAACCACAACAGGATGCAGTTGTTTTCTGACAGGAGTCTTCGACATTACAAACATTTCAGAAGCCAATTTTTAGGTGTAGAAGTGAGGTGTAGTGCCCCAATAGGAATCTAGTTCATATTGGTCTAAGTTGCAGGTGCCTCACTAGCTTTAAGAATCACGTTAAGAAAATGTATCTTACCCCAGTTTTTTCATCTATTATCTTGATACCAGAGAGGGAGATGTTTACCCAGATCTTCTGTTTGTGTTGACCCTGGGAACGGGCTGCTGCTGCCATTCCCTAAAGAGAATCAATGCCAAAGTATTGATGAGACTTCTGCTGGATTGAGCTTTAACTTGCTCTTTGTAACATATGTGGTTTAAAATATCACAGATCTAGATGGTTTCCCCTGTAAATGTTTTAAGGCTTTAAAACAGATTTTAGTCCACAAAACTGCTGCAGCAGCAGCATCTTTACCTGATTTTCCAGTCTGGAGGTATGTGAATGTTATGTACTATAGGGGATTAATTGCTGCAGGGGTTAATTTATTTTTAAATTTGTTTGTATCTCTCAGTGTCACCACTGACACAGGATGCCAATCTGTGCTTTGAGGTCAGTGTTAGATTGCACAGCAATCTCCCCTTCCCCTCCAAAACCCAAGCTCATAATTTGTGATGAAATTCATACTGCCAGCATTCACACTGGATGCTTAAAGACCCAAAGGAATGTTCCCAGACTTTTAGAGAAATTTGAGCCAGAGGTTACAGTTTAGGAAGCAACATCCATCTAGACAGTGCTGTTAGTAACAACATTACCATTAAGCTATATTTGAACTTTTGCCAAAGTGACAGTTTGATCTGCTTTTTGAAGGCTAACCAGAGATTGTTCCTTATGTGACAGACCAAGCCCTTACCTTCAGCTTCATCATTGAATCCTGACTCATTTTGTCTCCTCTTGCTTCAGGAACATCATCTATTCCAATCAGTTTAGCCTTGTATTTTACACCATCACCTTTGAATCTAGCCAAGAGGGATTCATCTGTTTTTTCTGCCGCTGGAGATAGAAAAAAGTTTGGTGGGTCTGTTTGTTTCTTGAAGTTATTTTTACATTTAGATGAGTTGGAGTTTTTTGTTTGTTTTTGTTGTTATTTTTTGGGGTTTTTTTGATAGAAATTGCTATGTTGAGATTTGTCATCTTTAAAAAAAATACATCCTATAAATATACATCAAGAACACATTAAAACTCTGAGTACAGCTGACTAACAATCCACATGCACTGCAAGACAGTCACTCCGTTAAGATCACACTACTCCTGCAGAATGTGGCCTCAGTTCAAAGAGTGGAGCCCAGTGCTTAAGGACTGAAGGCTTTAGAACAATTGTCCACCACACAAAGACTAAAATGTGGATAGGCAATAGTTAAGTAGATATAGGTGCTAAGAAAAAACACGATGCAGAAATGGTACTTCTCATGGCCATATATGCAGGGTGTTCACTAAGACTTTTTGGTGTTATCCCCATGTTCTGATATAGGCAGATCCCTTCTTGCTCCCAGTTCCTCTATTAGAATCTGATATCAGCACTATCATTTCTGCCATGAGTCCTGGTACTTTTGTCCTTCTAAGCATCTGGGATTTTAGCTAATTTGTTATTTCTGCTGCTCCTGCTACTAGGAACTGCTTGCTTTTCTTCTCTGCATGCTCAACATAGCTCAAGTATGTACCTAGGTATGTATTCTTATGAGGTAATTATATTTACATGATCTAATATATAAAAAAAATCTATTATCTGATATACAATAATTCTCATGGAATGAGTTTTCTTGCTTCCCTGGAGTAGAATTTTGTATCCAGCATAGTTCTGTCTGGAGGGTGGGGAGGAGTCAGGTTAAAGTTCAGACTAACAGCTACCATCATAGTCCAGGCTTTGATCACCTCCTCAGGAGGCTCTCGCTTCTCTGGGTTCTTGCTTACTTGTCAGGCTCAGCAAACGACTTACTTAACAGTAGAACAGAGCTTTAGAACTTAAGGGTAGAAAAAAGCTTTTAAAACTAAAAGCCTACCTTCTGGTTAAGTTTATTGTACTGGCATATTTACTCACTCTTCTGGTCAGCTGGAAAACTCGGAGTTACTTCAGCAATAGTGTGAGGGTGATTTAAGCAAATGCAAAAGATTAAGGACATGGAATAGAGGAGGTGTTCAAGTGGTAAGTCTTTCTTACCTTTCTTTTTTTCTTTCTTTGAAGACTGTGCCTTTGGTGGAGCCTGTTGTTCAGGCTGGTTGTTGGTAGCAGTTGTTTCAGCTTCAGTAGACATGATGGGATTATGGCCAGTTATGTTTCCTGTAGGCTTAAAAATCCAAATAAGTTAGAAGACAGACATAATATTTTACCTTGAAGAAGAAATATTCTTATTAGAGCTGTTAGTCCATCTGAGTTCTGCTGAACACTGATGCCTGATAAAGCCTGAAAGTGTAAGGAGGGATCATATGGCAAATCCAACTCTGAGTCAGACTACACAGCATGAACTTATGGCCAGGAGGTGATGAACCCTCACCTCAGTAATACCTAAGCATAGGGCACACTGATCTACATCAACGGGCTGTACTTGCACCAACAACATGTTTTAATCTGCCAATCTTTAGCTTTTTTTACCTTTTAAAGCTATTTATAGAACCTCAGGTATTTTAGTCTATCCTCATTCAGTACTGCCAGCTGCATCTCTGAAGTAGTGTAGGAGAGAACACAAGAAATATTTGCTAGGGTCTGTTCCAAACACCAATGAGGATGACACCAAAACACCCAAAAGATGCCTGTAGATATTATTCATATTTCTATAACCAGCAAAAGTCAGAGGTTATACCACCTAACAGGTAAAATAAAATAATTTCCTCAGGCTGCAGACAGACTGTTCCAGTAAAACCATAATAGACCCTCAAGCAAAACCCCCCACAGGCTTGTCTTAACAGTAATCAAGTAACCTTCAGAATTTTAAAAACCCCTGCATATTGACAAGAAACTACAGACTTTTAGGACTTACCTCTATGCCATGAGGCTCTTTTGCCTCTGAGACACAAATTTTTAAAAAATTTATAGTCACCATGTTTTGTTCCAACATGGCTGAAGCATTCACTCTTACCAAACAGAGGTACTCAGAGCAGCTTTATAGAGTTATGAAGATCTAAACCAAGCCAGAAAGAACAGGTTATCCACATCTGCTACAGAAATGATTCTACCAATCTTCTGTCTGGAATATTGCAATGGCTGCAGTTAGCCCCTCAAATTTTAGGATAATGAATGAAGTCAAGAAATTGTTCAGATGATTAAATAATTGGGCTCACCTCTAATTCCCCCTACATCCAGGCAGCTGCTACAGATCAAGCCACCCCTTTTATCCAGCATTTGAGACACAATTTGTATGTAGATACAAATGCTGAAGCATTGCATATCCCCTTTCATTAGACGTTTGTTATTTTCAATATCCAATTCTCCATTTGCTTTACTAATAGCTGATGCTTTACCCATTACTTGAAATGTACTTTCGGGGTTTTGCTCTCACTCCTGCCTTCCCTTCCTCCTGCTGCATCGATAACTAGACTGACTCAACCAGCCTGCCACTCATTGAGTAAGGGATATGGATTCTTAACTGACTCTTAACCCAGGAGAACACAAATTCCTAGATCTTAAAGATAAAATTTCACCCCGAAAGCCTCAATTTCCATTTAATCAGGAGGAAGGCCTTTATGGAACTAGCTAATCTAAGCAAAATTCGACCTAGCTTCTTACCAGATGGTTTGTGAATTACATTTAGCATTGGTCAAGTAAATCAACAGAGATAAGGGTGCTCAAATGGGAAAGAACTGTCAGCTGTACCTGTTCTCCTCTGGAAGCAACTTATCTGGTCACTGTGAGGGAACATTTGATGCAAGGGAACAAAGGTGTTGCTGTGAAAGTTTCAAGTGGTTCTGGGTAGAAATAGATGTCAGAGGAAGAGTTTATTTAGCAAGCCATGGTTATTTAAGAAGTGTTATCATTGAAGAGTGGCTTCCATGTCCATTCTGAAAAAGGGTCAAGGGGAAAAACTATTAAGCCTGCAGGGATTTTGCAGAATACTTGCAAAAGTGCTAAAACAGATTGTACCTATTGAAATTCACATTTTAATCAGACAAAATGAAGTCAACTGAATTATTCTTTCAGAGTAGCTAAGCCAGTTTGCCTGATAGTATAGTTTTGGGTGGAGACAGCTTTTAGACAAGCATAAGAAGCCCCTCTCTAGATTTACCAAGTCTTCAGAAATAATGAAGGAAATAGAGTTAAGGTTGGATCATTAGTTAAACACCCACTCCTATATAGAAGATTACTGTTGAGAGAAGAGAAGGAAAAGGCCCAGGAGAGAGACTAGCTCTCAAGAAGCTGAGAGATTTATAGCTTTAGGATATTCTGCCTCGCTCCATTGTGGAAAGAAGAAATAAGAACCTCAAGGCATTGAATCCTGCCTGTCAGTGATCCTTCTTCCTCTAATTAGTAGAGCTACACCTAGCTGGTGTGTTTTACAACTTGCATCACCTATTGAACTAAAATTAAGAGGCAATAAAAAAAAAATAACTTAGGAGGAAATATGCACAAGCAAGACCTCACTTTGGCAACTGCAAAATGGTCTATATGCAGCTGCCATTTGAATTCAAAGCATCTCTGGTCATCATTGCCATCTGCCTCCATTATGTGGAAGTCAGACCATTAATTTTTATAGAACCAGATAGCAAAAAAAAACCCACAGTGAAGGAAGATGGGCAGGGATGCACACAAGTGTGGGTGAACCTTTGTAAGTACCCTGTCTTACTATGGAAAAGCTCATTTTTAGTGTTAGCAATGCAATTTTAGGTTAGTGAGGGCCTTCTAGCTGCTTTACAGGACCTACTCTCATATCAGATCTGGCAAAACTCATGTTCCCTGGTGAGATTTCACAGTACATGATGGTCATTTATCATACCTTTGGAGAACTTGGTGTCTTTGAAAGTCACCTCAAAAACAACAGAATAAGTGAAACTAAGAATGCAATGATAGACTAAATACGTGTTCATGTTTCAAATAACTACTTGGTACCTGGGTTAAGTCACATGTCTTGCATATGCCTAACTGTCTCTGGTTTCACCATAAAGTTTCACTGGGGTGGGGAAGGAACATACAGCTTGAGCTAGCAGTAATCTATTCTGCTCACTATAAAAGAGCCTCAACCACAAGAAAAATGCGGATTCTGGGCTTTACACTCAAGGTAAAGCTTGGCAAGGTCTTCACCAGACTTAAGCTTGTGTTATCATAATGGAAAGTGCTGGTATGCTTAACATGCAAGTAACTAAAATAAAGTTAAAATCTTCCATTTGTTTCTTGGGCTCTACCTTTCACAGTACCCAGCCTCTTGGAATTTCCTTACTCCATCTGCAGGTTGAAGGCAGCAAGACTAGAATTGTTCTCTTACACTTTAATTTTGAGGTCATCTCAAAAGAGTCAGCCAGCAAGCATAGGAAGGTTAGAGATGCGTGTGCTTTTATGCAAAGGTAAAAGGACAGTCAAGCCTTCAGATATACTGGCATAGTAAAGAACAAGGTCATTCCCCCAGCAACTATGTCAGCACTTAGTTTAAAGCCGTTTGAATCTTGTTCATGTAGATGAGTCCATTGATAGCACTGCACCTTAATTATTCACTAATCAGTTGCATGGTCCATCTTCATTACTATGCTAAATACACTGTTTCAAAAATCCAAAGACTACAGATTTACAGATGCTGCTACTTTGGGAGTACTGCACCAAACTCTGCCTGTATCACCACATACATATCACACACATTTTTCTCACCCACTTTTCAATTTACTTCAGACAGGGTTTTTAAAGAGACCACTTGCAATATCTTCCTCCTTTCCTTCAGGGACTATCCTGTGAAGAGCAAATAGATACTGATGATTCCTCAGACAAGCACCCTGTCACGGCCTCAATACACAGGCCTTGATGTACGACTTGCTACCTACTGTCTCAAGTCAGAGTATGCTCCATTCAAGACTTGTATTTCATTTCTACATTGACCTTAGGAAAGTCAGTCTTATAACTTCTAGCATACTGCTTTCTTCGTGTCTTCTCTGAACTCTGCAGGGAGGGCTGTCAGTAATGACAAGTCATCCCTGAAATACCTGTTTCTTCGCAAGACTTGGAAGAACATGCTGAACAATTCTGTTGGGTAACATTTAGTTTCCCTTAGAGATGTTTTTACAGATATCTTTTATTTGAGAAAGGGGTGGCAATGTGATAGGTACCTTAATGATTATGTTCCTGTCCTGCACACAAGTGAATTGAGAATCTTCATTATCACTGTAGTTTGTCAGAGAATTAAAGAGCTATTGCATGCAAATATTAACCTTGAAGTACAATCTGCAAGGCCGGGAGAGGACAAGAGAAGCTTTTACTGCCAAGTGAAATATAGTCTGTTAGGATGAAGTAGTAACTGTCAGGAAGCACAGCAACAGTTCAGCTGCTGAACATGTTTCTGGGGCAGGTTGCTTCCTCCCCCTCCATTCTTGAGTCAGGTTCTTCTGGTTAGAAGGCCATGTTAGTGAATTCAAGACTTTAGTTTTCAAGCTAAGCAAAGACATTAAAGGCTAAACACCAATTCACACAATGACTACCAAGAGTCAAAGCTGTAAAGCCAGACAGTCTTATCAGTAAACTATCTTGACTGGTAACCTTCTGCTCACATCAGGAGTACAACAGCGCATTTCTGTGAGATCCTGTAGGGCTGACTGACATTTATATCTAACAACTCCCCATTTGATTAGCACATTTTCTGCTTAGTTCCTGCTTCAATAGTAGTAGCCTTGAGAAGCCCTAGGCATGCATTAATAAATCAAAACCATAAAACTGCTGATTTGACTCTTGCTTTTTAAATAGGATCACTCATAATGAGGAGTCAAAATACAATCTTAAGTATTTTCTTTCATTACTAGAACACCTATTGCTCTGGTATCTGACAGTGTCTAAAGAATTTAGGTTGAATAAACCTCACAAGAGATTAAAATGGTTTAGATGGAACATTCCAGATACCTGTTCTTATGCAAGCATTAATATTAGTCTGTTTTCTCTGTTAAAACAATCTAACTACTCAGTTATGAACCAGCATATCCAGAAACTAATATCCACGAGAAGTAATTGTCTTTCCTACAGATAGGTTACACCTGATGTGTTCACACTTATACATGACAAGTACCTGCTTGAAGGCAAGTGGTACAGTGAAGTTGATAGACAGCTTGGGAACTATTCACCTCCAGTTTTTAGCCATGTCTGGAATGCAAGAGCAGTATTACTTGTCAGAAAGATGACTGAATACATACTTTTGTACTGCAGAGTATAACCAAAGGTCCCGTGGTTGATCTTGTACGAGACAGCTGAAAAGGATATTAAACTACTTTCCTGGCAAGTGCAGCTGTCATTCCCCCAGTTCAGTAATTCCTAGACTAGCAATGCGCCCATCACTCAGTTCAAAAAATCCTGTTGAACTGTCCTGCTTAGGGTGTAGATTGATAGAAATGTAACTTGTGTTCAAGAAATCATTTGGCTTGATATTGTAACTTTGGTTAAACCAGGCCCTTACCTGGACCAAGTATTCCTAGACTAACATCTTTACTTTTTTTACTTTAGGGAACTTCTTATGTGCAACTTGCTTTTCAAGCCCTGTTTGATGTTTTGTCTTCTTACCCAAGAGGTGGATTGATACTTTGTTGAGGCATTAAAGGCAGACTTATGCCAAGGACTTCCTCTGTCAACACACATGCCAGTCTGGAATAAACTGCAACAGTACTTACATATTGCAGGATGCAGAACACAGTCCAGCTGTCTTCATCATATACAACCAGTAATGAGAAAGAGGGAAGGGTGACCTTCATCTACTTAATAGATAGAAGTACAGTATTAGACACATCAGGGAATACCTCCCTCATGCTGCTCCCTTCCCTAGTACCTACTACAAAGTAGATAAAGGTCATAGTGCACTGATTAGCCATGTCAGCTACAGATGCTGGCATGTACCATTGCTGGTGCAGGATCATGCCTATGAAACCACACAGACATCTCACCATCCAGCCAACTTGCCAGCTGCTATTTCATCAGTTGAACAGAACACTCTGTTCTCATCACATCAGTCTCCTCTGAACCTCTTGGTTTTTAGCAAGAACATAAAAATTCAAACTTAGTTCCCAAAAGTGTTTCATACACACTTGAATCATGGCCAAGAGAATATGACTAAGTTAGCAGCTGGGGCTGAACAGGTCACACAGTTCAAGAGGTGCAATTGGATTGGTACATTTTTATAATTCCACTATACTTTTAAGCACATAATTTCTCACAAGATATTTTGTTACTTGTCAACCCAGCTACAGTAGTGGCTCTATTTTGGATTTTTCTTCCACTTGTCATGGAAATAAATGTTTTTTGCAGGAAGATTAAAGCAGGAGGCTCAAGGGAGGTAATGACCAGTTTAAATAAGTTGTACCTGATGAATATGAAACAGTATCAATTAATGAGTGAAAAGCATTTAATGAGCTAGTGCTACCTGGTTCCCTGAAGACTTAATCACAAGATGAAGGAAACTAGCACTGTCATAGTGTTTTACAGAGCTGTTTTTCAGCTGTTTCAGCCAGGAACTTCAGTATCCAAAGGTATTGCTCAGATTTCTAGCTAGTCCACCTCAAATCATGAGTTGTTCCAGGAATATGACAGCATGTTACAACAAGGCTTGAAAGCAGCCTTTCCAATCTCCATTTATTAGCTGTGGTAACCTATTCATTAATTTCTTGAATTAAGAAATCTCTTCACTTTTAGTACCAGCATTACCAACATCTGAACTTCAAACTCTTTCCTTAGAAAGAAATTGAAAGGGCATATGGGGATACATTCCTTGATAGAGAGCTATTATTTTTGAATAAGAGACTAAATAGATTATATATTTAAATTATCCATAAGAATTGTCTTCCTATCAGTCTTCAGGAAAGACAGCATGGTTTGCAACCTGCTGAGGAAGCACTCCTCTATACCTCTCTCCAGTTTCCAGTTCTGAGGCCTCACAAGTTAGTGGTACCTGAGCCAGACCTCAGCTGTCTGCTGTAGTTATTGCTAAGGAAAGTGTCACCTGCCCATAGGATGAGGAATCTCAATAGGGCTGCAGTGCCTACAGCTCAACCTTTTATCAATATTCCTTTTTGAGACTTGCTGGATATACCAAACAACATGGAAGCAAAGCAGTTGTTATTCAATGCAGCTAGTGTTTACTCAGATGCAACCGAGTTTGAACTGAACAAGAAATCAAACACTTCATTTCCAACTGTACTCCTAAAGCCCTCCTGCCTAGAAGGCCTGTTTCTGATCTTTTTGGTTGTTAGTATAGTGAAGGACTCTTGCCAATAATCATGCTTTTCACCCCTCCTTCTCAGAGCAGGAACTTGACACATATTGAAGCTGTTATCATAGGTTATGTCAGCTGCATACAGTTAACTGTCTGCTGCTGGCACAGTTATCCTTCTTTGCAGTTTGGGTATAGGCAAGCTGTACTGAGAGATTGCATATGTTCTGCACAGTTTACTCTTAACTGTGCTCTCTATCAGTTCACAAATCTATCTGTACGAGAAACAGGATTTTCCTGTATTATTCTTGCATTCACACAGCCTAAACCCATGTAAATCTGGCTATGTTGTTGAGTACAGTTTGCTTACCCAGCCTGGTTATCCCATGAGCAGCCAAAAGCCTATCATTAAACATTCGTTTCAGCAGTAATTGAAGTGCACTCTACCTACCCCCCACACAGTGTGCCTCTCAATACTCAAATTGTTGTAGCAGTTACTGTCACTCCATACTGCCTCTTGTAAGAGATGCAAATTATGTTCATTATGTATTCTGAGAAGACTGATGAAAATTCTGCTTGCAGAGCCTACTTGTTGTAGGTTCTTCTACAGCAGTTCCAGTCTGAGTATTATGAGGCATTCTGCTTAATATAAGGGTTACACTTGCCTTCATGATTAGTTATTACCAAGGCCCCCAGCTCTCCCTTGTGTATGCAGCAAGAAAGGCAATGAATAACTACACAAGACTCAAATCTAAAAAGGTGGTACAAAAAGATCTATATCAGAAGTTAGAAAGGATTAACCAGGGATTTTAGACTTCCCCTACAGCTCTTGAACAGTTAATAGAGTTTTCATATTTTCAAGTTTCCCCTACCCTAATTATATTTACAGATATTAGAGAAGTTTACACTACAATTTGTGAATTCAGACTATAGAGCAATATTGACCAGGGTCTTACTTATTTCCCATGTCTATGATAGTCTTGATAACATTTTATAGGGATGCTCCCATCCCTCAGAAGCATAAAAGGAGAAGTATCAGACCTAGAGTTTACCTTCCATCAACCAGGGTAGCTGTAGTTTGCAGACAGATCTGTAATTCAAGCTACTAGAAAACTAGTCCTTACTCATACAGTGACTTTTGTCCCTTGCCTGAAAGCTCAAATGACTGTATTCTGACAGGGCACAGAGGAGATCTGTAAGGTAGAAAAACAGGTTGCAATATTAAAACTACATCCTTAATGCTCCCAACTTCTTTTGTCCCCTCCTAATAGGAAAGTTTCATCCATAGGCGTTTTAGCCACAGGGCTAAAATTATTAGGTGTGTCATACATGAGCATTAGGATTTGAATAGACTTTGCTAGAGGCACAACTTTCTAGCTGACATTATCATGAAGCCTCCTGACTGTCAAAGTGAAGGTCCATTATCCTGTCTCTTAGGCCTATGTTTTCTGCTGAAGAGATAATCCTCATCTTATTGCTTAAGGATACAACGTGAACCAAGAAGAGCAGGAAATTCACGTCTAAGGCCAATAATCTTTCCTTAACTGGCCCTGAAACGTCTGAGCTTTTATATTTAAGGGGATATGCACTAGATATGAAGCCATATTAAAAACTTTTAAAACCAATTTAAAAATCACACACATAACTAAGGGTAAAGATCTATAGGGCATTTCAGCTGAGACACGTCACCCTCAAGCACTCCAGAGCATGTGCAAGGCATAGTCTTTAAGATGAGGGGAGACTAGAATTGCCTGTATCCATCAGCCAGGGCTGAGAAGACCTGGATGGGAGAAGGTGCTTTGTTCACCACTCAACTACCCAGCTTGTATAAACAAAGTAATCTTGTTGAAACAGGTACCTCTTGTTTATTGACTAGGCCTGACACTGTGCTTCATCCAGCTTTATAATCCTGAGACCCTTGAGCCCAAGCACAGCCTCAGATATGCGTTTCTAATGCCAGTTTTTCTTCTTAGTTACAATCCTTGGACACCTTATTGTATTTGATCGTTTTAACACAACCCCAAGTTGTAATTCTGTGTTGTCCATGCTGAGGTAGTGAGTAGTGACTAATGCCTGTTTGTGGTTCACAGCAGAACTCATTAGGACATCTTGGCAATCCCCCATCCCAGTGGTATCATCTTGATTCTACTAACAATCCATTAGTCTACACACAAGATCTAAAGTTTTTCTTCAAAATCCTTGCAGATTATAAATTACCTTCATGCTGTGTGTCACCATTTCTTTTGACAGAATCTAGCCAGCAAGCTAGATTTGCATCAGCACTGTTTCCAGATCAAGCTGGCCTTCTCTAGAGGTGGAATTTATTGCTTTGTACAGGCAAATTCATGTTTCTGTAGTGGTCACATATTGCTATTCTTGCTGAATAAATTCCACAAGCATTCCCAGGGTTCACAACCCAGCTGGTCACACAAATTTCCTACAAGTGTAAGGTTTACTAGGAAAGGAGAGCATCAATGGGAGAGAAAAATCATCAGGTTTGGCAATAACACCCAACAACTATAGTATATTGGTGCACTTTTACATCATATCTCAAGCTATTGCTTTTCTACTTTGATTTTTGAGTATCCACACTGGACTCACCCTTCCATGACATTAAGAGCATTTATTTGCTTTCCCACAGAGACAAAAATCCACCCTTTCCATACATTATAATCACCTGCTTAGAGTGTTTCATCTCATATCTGCTTGAGAAATAAAGGCCTGGAGCAAGAAGTGTAAGAAGTATATCCACAGCTGCTATAGTCTGCAGTGTGCAGGTAGTTTAACAATGTTCTTCTCACTGAGAAAATAGACTGTGTAGAGATGCTTAGCAGCAATGTAGAAGGCATATGGCAGATTAGACAATCACCTTCACAAAAAGAAACAGATGCCAGCTATATAAAGCCTGAAGGACTTGGCATTCACTTCATTTTACACTGAGCTCACCTATGCACCAAATCATGATGTTTGCTAGTTAAGCCTCTGTTCTGGTGACTCACCTGACATTCATTTAGCACTCCCATCCTCCTTACCTTTCTTACTGTTTGGTTGTCCTCCTTCCAATGCAAACCTATTATTAATAAAAATTTCTGCTTCAGACTTGACCACATCCTCACACCATCCAATGAATTTTGAAAAGCTGATTACGCCTCAAGAAACCGTGCTAGATGCAACTGCAGTGATCCTTTGACCAAATGTGGTGAGTGACTCCCTCAGTAAAAACTCAGCTGCAAATATTTTCTTTAGATTACAAATTATGTCTCCAGCCTTACCTACCTCCAGGAAGGTTCTAATGGAAGCTGACACAAAGATCTGCTAGCATTATAATTGCCTAGAAGGTCATAATCAGACACAATGACATCCTTTCAATTTAACATTGTCTGTCAAGTCTTCCCAGCAAACTAGAACACACACCTTCATAATTAATTTTCTCTAATTGAATCTGCATCTTTAATTTTGTCTATTTGCAGAGGTGCTGCCATCCTAGACCACACCTATGGCCATTCTATGTGCATATCTGAGCCTTCATGCTCTCAGATCTGGTTCATTTTGGGCAGCCTTGTTTATAGAAGTTACAGAAGACTTCTGAAGAAAAGAATGTACCCTTTTGAGGCAAACTAGCTTAATTAGGAGAAGACTTAAAAATTCCCAACTCTCAAAAGAATAAAATCATCAGCCTTACAAATTAATTTGTAGTAAGCATTCAAGTAACCAGTCTCAATATTTTTGGGGGGGTAAAAGCTCTTTACATAGAAGTGCAGCTGAGGAAATCTGTCTATGTTGGCAACACCTGCATTTGCATTACGGCTCACTGCACTGGCACCGTCCCAGCATGAAGTGTCACCATATAATGGGCATTAGACTTTATATATCATCAGCTGAGAAGTCAGTTTCTCTGTCATAGTAGAAGACTAATTCTAGATAATAGTCAACATCTACAGTTTACCCCACACTAAAGTAGCATGCAGACATTCACTGGTAGACAGATGAGTGCTCCATCAAAAACAGTAAGGGCACTCCATCCAAAAACAGAACAAAACCCTACTGCAGCTTCACAGCATCCTAACGTATGTTCTCATTATCGCTACTATTAGAGAGATTCTTTCATATAAAGTTATTTAATACAGCTAATTAGTCATAGGAAATTTAGTATTTATGTAGCTAAACTATTTAATGATTTTAACCCTACACACAAAACCGAAAACGCGCGTCTATATTGCTTTGCTCTCATGCCTCCCCCGGCCACTCGCCTCGCCGGAGCCAGGAGCAGCATGAGGGCGCCCTCCAGCCCACCTCGGCCGGGCACCCGGGCGCCCTCCAGCCCACCTCGGCCGGGCACCCGGCTCGGGCAGCGCCGAGACCCCGCGGGTCGGGGCCCCCTCAGCGCCGCCGGCTCCCGGCAGCACGGCCCCTGCGGCGCCTCAGCCGAGCCCTGACCCGGCACACGCACAAATACACACAAATTACACACACACACACAGAGCCCCTCCGCCCAGCGAACACACAGGGCTCCGGCTCGGCACACACACAAATACACAGCCCCTCCGGTACACACACACACGCACGCACACACACACAGCCAGACACAGACACACCACACACACAGCCCCTCCGCCCGGCACACACACACACACACACACACACACACACAGCCCCTCCGGAGCCCCATCCGTGCCAGCGCCCACCCCGCAGGGGTACCCCGCGCCCCGCCGCGGGCACCGGCTGTCACGTCGCCGCAGAAAAAAAGCTCCTTCCCCCGGTGACAGCTCCTTCAGGCCCGCATCACCCCCTCCCCGGCTGTGCGAGAGCCGAGCCCAGCTCGCAAAGCTCCTTACAGGCTAGATCCGTGCCGCTCCGTGCATGATCCGATGACCGCAGCCGGTAGCCTAGCTGGGACCGGGGCCCCGGTTAAATATTCGGTTGCACTCTCGCCTTCAGATTAGTTAGCCACTCACAGCGAGCGATATGGTTTTAATCAGATGCTGGCAGCTGAGGACTACCCAGGAATGCGCTGTGATGTTTTTGCTGCTTGGTCTTGGCTACTCCCCCTCAACGTGTCGGTGCTCACAAGTTTAACCCTTGCGAGCTCCGCTGCGGCCCTGCGGCGGGCCCGGGAGCGAGCAGAGCACGGACAGCCTCCCACGGGGACACGGAGCCCCACGGGGACACGGCCGAGCCAAGCGGGGGGACAGGTGGGCCCTGCGGGGGCACGGAGTCGTGTGGCACCCACAGATTGTACCGCCCTCTCCGTCCTCCATCTCCCCTGGTCTGTGACCAGCCGAACCGAAATATTGGGTCAGTTCAATTCAGTTTCTGGGTCACATCCAGACCTGACTTTTGTGCTTCCCACTCGTCTCTAATCAAACATCTATCATGGGTTTTTTTCTTTTTTTTTTTTTCTTTTTTTTTCTTTTTTCCCCCAGAGTACTACAGCTGTTTCCCAACTTGTGTGAAAGAACCTCCGATTAAAAAAAAAAAAAAAAAAATCGTATTTTTGTCCTTGTCGCAGAATGTTGTATTTTTTTTTTCTTTTCAAGGCTGTAAACCTAGCTCAACTTTTAATTTTTTAAAAAATTCTGTTCAAAACTGTGCATTTTGCTCTGCGCCAGTACGCTATTTAAAAAAAAAAAAAAAAAAAAAAAAAAGAAAAAAAGAAAAAATGAGAGCAACACTTTTCTTCTTTCTCTCTTTTCTTTTTCTTTTTCTTTTTTTTTTTTTTTTTTTTTCCCTCCTGCTGGTTAAATACATTTGATAGATATTTCGAAGTGTTCAAAAGACGGAGATATTTAACACAAACTTATTTTTTTACCACCGGGAGGTTCAAGGCTCAAAACTGGGGGATGCATTTGGCAAACATCGTCATCCAAAGCTACTAAATGATACAACACTTTTTTAGATACGGCATGGTTTGTTTTTTTTTTTCATGAATAGCTAGAGCGTACTATTCCTCCCTGTGCCTGAGGTGACTAGGAGCTGCTAGTTGTGTCTCACTTGTCTGTATCAACCTCTCATTGGAGAATTGCTAATTTTAACTGAAAAGGACACGAGAAACGTCTTTTTATACCCTAGCCTAGTGTTCGGAGAAGGAAGTGCATGCCGCAGAAGTAAAGGAGGCTTTGGCTACCGTTAACAGGTTGCTGGCTACACAGACGTCGGTATTTGCAGGATTAGATCTGAATTCCTCGGGACACAGTTATATTCATGTTTAACAATGTTGGTTTTATACGGCTGGCTCTGCACTGCACATTGTTTTGAACAACTCGTGCTAAACGCCCACCAGCAGAACTGGAGGTTCTTGGTCCTGGGGCAGTATGTATTTTAGAGAGTAGTACTTAGCTCAGCGTCCTTTATGAGAGTCACACAGGCTGCCTGACATGAAAGTTGACATTGTGCCTACTTTATACATGGTGCAGTAACAAAGCAACTTCTATGAAACAGACCAGCTTGGAGCTGGCATAAGCAGGATTATCATCTGTGTTTTGCCCAAACAAACTCCAGGCACATTTCATCAAAAGTACATTGACTAGTCACACTAATGATTACAGATATGATTTGTACTATTTGTTGTTGAATTTGGAAGAAAGGAAAATGCTTTTCATTTGCTAAAAGTGAGCAGTTTAAGAGCTCTTTTGAGATGCAAAGAAATTACATCTACTACAGAAATGGCAAGAGGTGCCATGTGCACCAGAACTTGGAATATCACTAACAGCCTCGCAGGAAAGCTTTATTTTTTAAACTGAAAAGTGGTTAATAACTAACTTGAAAAATTACAGTTTTCTTAGAAAATAATAAAAAAAAAATTCAAGACTTCAAGGAATACTTTTTTTTTTGTAAATTGGCTAAGAACATCTCCCCTGATGTCCCACATTATTGTGCTAAATGCTAAAATTCAGAACTGTTACATTAAACATATGTAATAGGATGCCTTGTCTTCTGAATGCAGGAAGAATCCAGGCAGAAAGCCTCACAGGAATTAAATTATTACGTCTATACTGCACTGCATGAGGACATGTTTTACACTTTATGAAAAATTATTTATATTTATCTACAGCAAAACCAGAATCAAATGCACAATGGCTGCTATGATTTCAGGAGTGACCATTTAAATGCTATAGCAGAGAGGGAGTGCTGTTTCCCAAGATGATTCCTTTTTTCTTATATTTTTTGTATCTGATTTTACTACAGCTGGCATAGGCTCAGCCTGCACATAAGGATTTTTTGTGTAAGTTAACTGCTTTTTGTACAGAACAGTATCAGCCTCAGCACTTCCCAAACACAAGCCATTTTTCAGCAGGTCTAAAATTATCTTGAAGTTGCAGCTGGAACCCTTCACCTCAGTGAGTTTTTCTATAGCTTTCCGGATGTTAACTCTACCCAAACCACAGCCTGTCATTAAGATCACCAGGATTCCAGTCTGGGTGGAAACTGTGGTAGCAGCACGAAAAACCCCATGGAAGTGCAGAGACCTTTGGAAGACATCAGCTTTCATGAATGCCTCGAAAGTGGTATCAATAACAGTTTTTGAAAAATCTGCTTGCAGCAAAGCAATCTGGTAGCTAATCTTGCGATGGCTTGCTCAGGAATGCATGGTTTATTATTAAAGTAATCTTTTAAGATTTTATTGGAATGTGCTTCCACAGAGATGTTTTTGCCTTTGTGTGCTTTATTATGTGTGTGTCATCTTGTCCATAATTAAACTTCTCACTGACAGACCTGGGACTTTTTTTCCTTAAACCTCCCACTTTGAATGCTGGAATTTCATTTGAACTTTAAATACTTCCTAGGAATTTGCCATAAGGTAAACTGTCTGCTCCTATACTTTCCTGCACTGCTGCAGACACACAATAAATGACTGGATGTAAGAGAACTTGCAAACTTGTGTCTTACCACTAAAAAAAGGCTGACAGGAATGAAGCAGTTGTTCAGATGTTCATTTTATCCCCAGAGTATTCTCACTTTGGAATATGTGGGGAAAAAATTAATGGAAAACTGCCCTAGAAAGTACATTTTCAGTGAAGCTTCACTGCTGACAACTGGAAAAGGCGAAGTATGACAAAGGAAACATGAAGGAAGAATTTGTACTTCAGCCTTTGGACTTCTCAGCCAAGTTTCTCATGTGACTTGGACTTGCTGACCACTTCTTTTTATAAAGTCAGTTAAAGATAAAGTCCACAGAATATCCAAAGCAAAAAGCATCCTCGCTGTTTTAAAATCTGAAATTACAATCTATAGTTCATTTTAGTACAGCTCCAGGCATTTCTCCAGGAAATGCACATTGATAACCTCAATATCCAAATGCTGGTTCATCAAAAGACCTCAAACTTGTCCTCAAAATATTTTATTCTGGAATCAAGGATAGACTTGAATAATTATTTAATTGAAGGCTCGCTTCTTGAGGCCCAAATCTGGGTGTTTCAAACTCAGACTACCACAATGATTTAAGGAGGTAACATGTTCAGCAATTCAGAAGTGATTGAGTTGTAGAAGTGTAAGAACTGTTGAGACTCAAAGGAGGTAAAACTACTCTCAGTCTGTGCCTTAACCACTGAGGTAAACCCAATTATTTTAGATTGCTTTCAGTGGTATTTGCTAACAGGTGAAGCTACAGCTCACTCAGCTGATGATTACTAATGTGTGGCTGAGAGTGGATAATTTCCAGCACTAGGTTACTGTCTGATTTGCTTCAGGCAGGAATACTTGAGGAGCAGATGGTGAATTTTAGGACAAGAAGCACGTGCCTTACCCGTACTGCAGCCCTCCAGCTCTTCCAAAACAAGAGACACATTGAGTTGTTCAGCATTTTTTTCTATATCCTCTCATCTACAGCCATGTTTTTTCTCAGGGCCATGAATTTGTCCAACAAAAAATACATTGGTAGGCAATATTATCTCATTTGAAAGAGTGCATTACCCCGACCCAGGTTAGATAAATAAACACAGTATTTTGTTTGGCACCCATCAAGATCAAGAAAGGGCAATACCTAAGCCATGTTCTCTGACTGTGAGGCTGCTCTGTAAATAGTGGGAGGTGACTTCTTTCTCTCTTGACAAAACATGGCCAGAATCTGTGGCCTGGTTGACAGCACATGTGCACGTACATTCCTGCATTCAGGAAGGGATCTTGGCCACAGTGTGCTTCTTCCCTAGAGAGGTGTTATGTCCAGAAGAGAGGGAGAATTTCAGACCATTCTTCTTGGCAGTGTTTCCCATTGGCTGGCTACAGCTCCTTCTGTTTTTGTGTATTACATATTCTGGCTCGGTTTTTTGAGTCCACAGCTGGTGCTTGACTTTTGGGCTTCATAATATTTAGCATCCAAACATGTGAGATTCTTCTAGGGTCTGGTTCATTATTCCTAACCTATTAAATGGAGTTTGGCAGTTGACTTTCTTAGCTGTATTTTTAAATTCTGGTTAAAATGCCTTGATATTTAATTGTCTATATAGTTTTACAAACCACTCTTACAAACTCAGTCTTCCTCTTTTCAGTTAATTGAAACCTCTCTTTGATGTGCTGCATGATTCCCTGTCTATATGTGTCAGTGTAAAAGCTCAACCCTTGTGATTCGTAAAGCACAGTTGCATAAATTAGGCATTATACACAATTTAGATCTGAGCAAATCTAGAAAATGTATTAAAATCCACAGGGTCTTATTTAATATAACATAATTGAGTGTAGACATCCTTCCCAATATGGCTTCTGTTGCATTTTCGAAGATTGTCTCTGTAGCTATGAAGTACATAGATTGAGCAGAAGGGAATCTGAGACTAACTAAATTTATCTGAAATTCCAGGAACTAAGCCTTGTCTTTGAATTTAAACTTGAATTTGTCCAAGTAAATGAGTAAGTAACTGAGAAACCCAGACAAGTACAAACCAATGCCTGAAAGGTGTCAGCTTAATCTACATGAGACTGTGACATTATTTTTGTATTTAGCTCATAAATAGTCAAGGCCGGGAAACAGCACTGCTGGGATCAGTCATCCAAAAGAAGAAACACACATGTTTTTTTTCTTCAAATGTTTATACAGAAGCTACTTTGGTTACAGCCTTTCTGTGCCCATGTACTTTCAGAAATCTTCCTCAAATGGTGTTTAATATGTAGGTTTTTTCACCCTGATTCAGTCAGTGCATCCTCGAGCAGCACACTGCTCTGAGAAGCCAGCCCTGGTATATTTCTGTTAGAATACTCAAAAGGTACCTTTCGAGAGTAAATACTTTCAAAAACATTTTTGGATGAAAAGATGCAGTCCAGACCTTTGCACAGATATTGATTTAAACAGTTTCTTTAACTGCTCATCTTCTCTTGGTCCATGTACCTTGTTCTCTAAGTCAGAAACATGTAACATAGTGAAATACATTTTTTGTGAACCTCGCAAAATAGAACATAACATTTCTATTATGTATTCACAAAACCCTTTGCAAGTAAATTGCTTTTATTAACTTAGGTTAAATAGAGCGGAGTTCAGAGGTGTAGTTTATGCTACAGAGTAAGTTCACATTCAAAATAGAATTAGAGCTCATGATCTCCTATAAAAGTACTAAAATTTACCTGCTTGAGCAAAGGCTTTCACTTGTTTGCTAACAGTACCCAGGCTAAATTTTGTTTTTCTATACTTTTAATCCCATTTAACATCCTCAAGGTAACAGAAGTGATGACTTCTATAAAATTAACAGAATATTTATGGTATTTAGATGTTGGTCATGTGATATGTTGTCTATGGAGAAGAATCAATCCTCCTTGGGCCCTTTTCTTTCTTCTCACTTTATCTGTTTCTCAGCATTCCTTAGAGCTCTCCTTGCACTTTTCACATAAGGCAGTACATATTACCTTTGCTTGTTGCCTGATTCTTATTTCTCTAAATCTCTGAACTACATTTTAAGATAGGATTCTCCAGTTCTCCTTGATCATAATTTTTTAGAATAGCTTCTTCTTAGTAGCCTTACTGTCTAATTGTGGACCCTATTTTAGGATCTTCCTTTTCTACCTTGTAAATAACACATCATGAGGAATACAGTGAAACTGCAGCCTCTTCCTTTTTTGTTCTTTTTTAGTTTGTCAGTCCCTGGCATCAGCTCATGAAATGTGAACCTTTTACCAGTGTTTGTGAGCTGACACATATCCAATTCAATGAGAGAGACACATTTGGGGACCATCTAGACTGATCTATCCCTTCCATTCTATGGGTCATTTAATTTATCCTAAATTTGTAAAGTTTGGCTAATAATATTTTGTTCAGGTTGACTCATCCTTACTGCCATCTAAAATTGTTTATATTTCACCCAGGGTTATTTGATTTTAGTTAACAGAAAGGGACACAAAGGATCATTATGCAAACAAGAGAATGGAGGCTCAGATTTTAGTGTTTCGCCTCCGAGAGAAAAAAAATTATTTTAGCTCTTGAAAGCCTGAACTGGTCTTTTATGACTTATTTTTGGGGTAGTGATCTTTAACAGACTGTGATTCCTGTTTAATCTGAAATGTTTTTATCTTAGACAACTGTCGTCTTGGAGTTTTGATACTTCGTTTGTGGCTCTGACCACATCAATTTGTCTTTGTTTTACTCAGACTAGCAGGGAAGTTAGGGCAAAGCCATTTAGTAATTTCAAACTAAATAAAGTTTTTAGGGTACTTGTAAGATCAGCATTAGGATATGACTCTTACTTCTTGGACTTCACTCATTCCTGTAAACTTCCTGTTTGCAAATTTTTTCTTCCAAAAATCTTTCTCTTGCTGTTTTTTCAGAGTTTGATATTTTTGCAAGTCAAATTAGATTTTGTGTTTCCTTTTTTCATAACTGACATAAAAATTTTGAGAAAAATTTGCAATGCCATAAGATGATTATGATTTGAAAAACCTGAGAACATTCAAATCTTGTTATCTCTCCTCAACTGTTGCATTCCAAGCAGTCGGGAAGATAAGAACACACTGTCATTACTGGAAAACAGATGGTTTGCAAAATGGATTCAGGATTTTCCTAATAAATACAGCTTACTAGGTTACAGCTCTATGAAGGAAATTTGGATTTTGATAGTGTAAAATATTAGAGAAATATAGAACAAATTCATTTACATAAATCCAACTATAAAAATGTATGGAGTTAAGCACAATTTGCTTTTTCTTGGGAAAATGATTGCTGCATGTACTCTAGTTCAAACTGAGGAATTATTCTAGGGCATAAACTACCATATCATTGATCTCTCTACAGTGCATGGCACCTATTACTCCAAATACATCTTTGTTTTCTATAAATTGGCCTAGAGGTAAATAGAAAAATTCTGGTAGTAATAGCTACAGAATTCCATACACAGGAAAAATTGCTGACAAGAAGCCTCACTTTCCTTAACCTCTTTCCCATTCTTACTTCAATCAGAGCAACAGAGGTTATTTTTTAGAGAGGGCATCTATCCAAATTCTGTTGCATCCCATTACTTGGCAGTATATAAAAAAGATTTGCTAATACCAGATGCCCTCTTTTTCTTTAGGTCCCATTTGTTTAAAAAATAAATTATTGAAATATCCCAGGAACAGTACCTATTTATGAGTATTTGGTAAAAATTTGGCTTCTTTTTCTTTTAATTTTCTTTTAGGAATGTTTCTTTAAGAGTTACTATAGCAATGCAAACTGCTATTGAGACTATAAACATTAATGATGACTTGGAAGTTGACACCCTGCAAAAACATTTCAGTCATTCTAAGTAAGACTTCCAACAGCACTGCCATAATATCCAACTCCTACTGAGAACAGCAGGATTCTGAGTTTTTGAAGAAAATAGTCTATGTACTAGACAGCAAAACTGCAATGAAGGGAAAATAATACACTCTAAATTTGCAACAAACCAAAATTCCCATTTCAGCATATTCTGATGCCATATTCATTATGTTTTGGGAGGTCTGTCAAGCCATGTTTAAAGCAACATTTGCCTGCCAAGTCCAAGCTGGCTCTGCATCTCTCTGGAATGAAACTTTTGTTGCTGTTGTTGTGGCCTTTCTTTTGAAAGTGCAGTAAAAATATGTGTTAGGTTACATATGACCCTGAATATAACTTATAGTGTAGAAAGCACAGAAACAAACCAACCACCAACCCAACTGGATGCTCACAGGATATTTTGAGAAGGCAAAATCCAGATTGGGCTTCACTCCAAATCTGAGAGCTTTAAAATAGAAAAAAGAAAATCACAGGTTTGTGTCTTGAACACATTTTTCTGATTGTTTTTCACAGATGCATTTGGCAAAGGCTTAGGAATGCTGTTTTCAGTTTCTGCTTACAGGGAAAGACACTTCAGTATAAGTTGTTGGCTATTTAATGTTCACTAACACACAGCCTCTCTGGGAAGAAAGAGAGCAGCAGTTAACAAAACAGAGTGAGAAGGTAAATAGTTTTAGGGACGCATGACTATGTAGCTTTCTCTCCCAAATTAAATATAATATTTTGGGCACATTTTACAGCACAATTGGAATTTTTTTTACTAATAATTGTCAGATCAAAAAGACCTTACCAAAGGCAAATTCAAAAAGTATTCCTCTCCCTGGGGCTTTGCTTTTGTCAAGGCCAAAGGTGGTGGTGGTGAGCTGGAGCTTTCCTTCCCTCTTCCTGTGCCACACTGGAGTCTTTGTGGTTTTTGGTGTTTTGCACCATAGGTTGTAGGCTTGTTGCAGGGTGTTGGGAAGTATTTTGTGGTTTGTGGGGACCCTTCTGGACTAAAGAACTGTTTTACATTGTTGTCTGTGACTGTACAAGCCTGGACTTAAGGTCTTGTCAGCTATGAGTTTCTGGAAACTGCTTTCTTTCACAACAGGGTTGATCTCAAGGGTGAAATGTGCTCCCCTGCTGAGGTTGCTGTGTGTGGACCCTTGTAAATACAGCAGCCATTAATTTTTCTTGCGTTGCACTGCCCTTTCACAGGACTTTCAAGACTTCATGGAGGGCTGTTCCACTTCAGCTTTGAGACTCCCCAAATCTGGAAGGTACCAACTGTTCAGTCTTGGTTATGAGATAGAAAATGTGCAAATTCAGATTTTAAATAACTTTTTTTTTTAAAATCTCTTTTCAAAGGGGAAAAACTCATAATGTAAAAATTTAAAATTCCCCATTTAAGTAAATATAAAAAAAATTATAAATAAGAACTTGACTTTCACTGACTTACACTGAGCCATCATCTTACATCAGGCCATCTGAGCCAAGTACCAATATCAAAAGTCCCTGTTCTCAAGATCTCACAAAGCCAACAGGGTAGTGAATCAGAGCACAGGAAATGATGAAAGCTTGCTGCAAGAGTATCCTACACAGAACACATGTTTTAGTGACAGGACAAATGTTTTTAAGCATGTTCATCTTCTACAAGGATGGAGTTTCTCCATAATTTGGAGAAACTTGATAAGCAGAACTGGAAAACTCATAGCAAGCTAGCTTAGAGTCTACTGATGAAGCTGCCTAAGGAATGTCTTCTAAGTATGTGGTCTGACAACTAGTGATAGTGCACACTAATGTTTCCAGTGGTTGTTGGAAGGGCCACTGTAGGAATGGCTCTGTGACTTTGCTGATACAAACTTCATCTTAAACTGATCTTATTAGCCCCCTTTTTGAACCTGTTAATCCTGTGCTGCATCTTCCCCCAGTGCCCATGCACACCTCACTGTGTACTGCTCCAAAAGAGGTGGCAACTGTGTGCTGTAATACCCTGTCTTCATCTATCCCATATTTTTACCTCCTCTTTCTAAGCATCTCTATGCCCAGAAATTTCACAATACATTCAAACAATATGAATACAAGACAGCACTTGCTGTTAGAAGTTATCCAGCTACTTGTTACTTAAATCCCAAGAGGTTATACTGTTCAGAGCATCCTGTTTGGAGCTAGAAAACATCTTCCATGTCAGTTTCTGTGCTGCTCACGTGTCACAGGCTATCTGTATTATTCTTAACAAAGAGCACCAGGAGAAAGAGAGGTTTTGAAACAATTTTTTTATATCACCATGTTTTGGGGTTTTTTTCTATGTTGTTCAAAAACCCTTTTCCTGTTGTCTGGGAAAATGAATGTAGCCTTTATAGAGAAATAGTGATTTTTTTCACCCTAGGAAGATTCATTCAAGGTCAGCTTTGATAGAGCACAGCTGCGTAAACTTGGATTGAGCTGCTGTGAAAACAGCTGATAGATGTCTGGTCTAGGGCAGCTCTCAGCCTGGGAACCGTGTTCAGGATCAGACACCTGCTCCTGGTGCTCGCTGGAGATACACTGCAGATGTGCTGGGCCAGCACAGACTCAGACTGGCAAAAGATCCTTCTTGAAAGCTGCCTGTCATGGCTGCTGTCAGCTGTGTGGTCTGTATGGCAATCACTGTGACTGGTCTCAGTCTAACTCCTAATAGGTACACCCCAAATTTCTATCAGGATTAGCTCTAGTCAGCTTAGCTCCGCAGAAGGTAGCACCTTAGGAGGACCATGATGACAGCATCACTCTTCCTGGTGAGGGGTGAACACCTGCAATTTGTGCTAAAGGATCTCAGTGTATCTGCTCTGTAAATAATGCACGTTTTGGTTGATATCTACAGAAGCATGAATATGCGATATAACACAAAAACATATTTCAAAGAGTATTGAAAGATTTCAGTTTATCTGTTGCCTTCTTCCATGAGGTGAAAAAAGCACATCCCACTTCAGTGCAGCAAAAATGGCCTAGAACCCAACCACCAGCTTCTGAAAACGGGAGTATGTACCTGAAGTGGAGACTTTGGAACAGAAGTTGACTTTGGAACAGAAGTTGACAGGATTCCTACTCCATATATACAGCAAAAAGTCCAGAAGTATAACAAACAGTAAGAGAGAGGGAAGTGTGTTATCCAACTAGATTTCAAATTCACACAGTGGAACTGATTCGGGAGCAGCCCATCTCTTCCACCTCTGCCTGCTTCCTACTTGGGTGTCAGGTTAGAAGAGCAAGATCCTTTATTACATGGCAACTTTGCAGCTGCCCTAGCCCATGCCAGAATTAAAGAGAAAAAGGAAGGAGGAGTAATGTGTGCTTCCATTTACTTCCTCTACTTCTTTCCAGTCTACAGTTTTGAGAGAAAAATTTGCCCTTCTCTACTGCTGTACAACTCTTTAAAAGTATTAACTTTTAAACTTTAACTTTTGATTTAATTCTTTAATAATTAATTCCACCAAGGGTATAAATTCTGGGGCCCCATGGCTTGTGTGAGGAAGTTGAAGTTCAGTGAGACTCTGTTGATTTTCTGCTAAATCAGTACATATACTTGAATTCTTTTCAAAAGCAACACTAAGAAAATATTGCAATACCACAAGGTATTGTGAAATCATGAAACTGGCTGTAATTGGGGTGAGGGGAGGCAGTGGGTAGGGGCAAGGAGGATTTTTTCCGTTATTTCACTTATTGCACATCATTTCCATGTTCTCAAGCCATCTGATTTTGTTGAGGGACCAGAATTTGCTCTGTAGGACTCCACTGTCTGCTTCTCTAGTTTCTGGGGTTCCCATCCAGACCTTCTCAGCACACTCTCCTCCTTGGCCTCTCCATTTTTCTGGGCTTTATGGATGGTATGTGCGTGGCAGAATCTCTCTGCTGGGGAGCTGGAGGACCACCAGAATCTCCCAGATAAGATGATGGACATGAGTTACCTCCTGTTAGACTTCTGCTGCCACCTTGCTACCAGGAGCTACCTTCAAAGTCCTCCTTGAATGTTTCCCTGCACCGGTGAGGACAGACCTCAGATTTTGGTTCAGGCTATTTAGATCCCCAAATTTGCAGTTTTATGAATGCAGCTAGCCCTGGAAAGTGCAGAGTGACTCATGTAGCACTTCCAGGACTGAGACTAAAGTTGGCTCATGGAGAAGTGAAAACTGAGCAAGATAATGATGACACAAGGGTATTTTTTCATTAACAGCTGCAGCAATATAGGGAACTGAGTGTTTTGAATTTGTGAATCATCTAATTCTAATTTTTGAATCATCTAATTCTAATAATCTAATATATAATTAAATTATATGTTAAATTCTTGCATTTCTTTCAAGGTGAATAGAATATATAAATTTTGAATGGCTATTTTCAGTGTGTTGCAAATCCCATTTCTACTGCTTTTCTGTTTGTGTAAAAACAAGAAAAAAGGGCCCAAAGAAAGTAACTATATTCTTGTAAGCTTATACTATTGAAAGTGATAAATTTGATAAATTTACTTGATTAAGTGCAAGTATACATGAATTCATGTGTATGTAGAGAACTATAGCACCCTTACAGAAATAATAAAAGACAAATTAGTATAGATATACAAGGAAGATATATTTGATAGTATGTTTTAATAAGAAACATAGAATTGGAAACTTCTACCTGTATAATAGGAAAGTAATTTTTGAATGTATTCAGCATTTAATTAAGTGAAATTTTGTAACAACTAAGGTTCATTCTGATTAGTGTTTTTTATTTAATTGCATCAGTAGCCACAGTTATGACTTTTAATTTGATATTTTATTCTAATTTGTTAATTGTGTTATTCATCCTGGACATTGTCAGGGTGATCTTTCATTTGTATGACAATGAAGATCTAATCTGCATTCAGGTAATCATACAAGCATAGGAGTAATTGGCAGGATTTTCAAGGAAATCCTGCTATAATCTGATGCAATTGGAAAATAATGCAGAAGTTGCATAAATAGACCTCATAAAAATTTCTTGGTTTGTGCCGTGACACTGAAGTAAGCAAACCCTACTGATTGAAAGTGAGTGGGGTTTGGACAGATACAGTTATCCATTTATGTCTTTTGCACTTGTCTGCCAAGACGGTGATGTTCTCAATGCTTGAGCACAAGTTAGACTAGAGTGCCATCTCTACAGCTTCTTTTTTTTTCAGAGTCAGGGTTTAACTGTTTCAGCGTCTCCCTACAAAATCTTTGCATTTAAAGACCAAAGATAAATTGGCACATTCTTGCTAAAGGAGCAATTAAAACCATCTGTAGCCTGGGAAGAATAGGGGAACCTATTGCAGTCTGTGGAGGGTCTGACTCAGCTGGAGGGTGTGCCTAACTGAGCAGTGCTCCCAAAAGGAGGGGTGGGCCCATTTATCCATCACAACCACGGTACAGCAGTATTAGAATGACACTTGCTTACCTGTGGCTCATTCTGGGCTTTGCATGCCCATGGAAGCTCCTGGAATCTTCTTCACAGAAGCTGGGATTTGCAACACTATGACAGAAAGGCTGCAAATGTTCAGCTTTTCTTGGCACGCTGGGGATCTTTTGAAAAATTTGTTGTCACTATAGGATGATAAATCCAGCTCCTTAGACTAGATATTGCTGCAAATCCGTCTACTTTTGCAGCAGGCTTCTGTCTTGAGTAGCAGAGATGTAGAGATATTGTATTTCATGGTCCACAGTTTGCAAAGCTAAGGCTGAATCTCACAATTTTTGGCTGATTTGCAGTTATAAGTGTCACAGCCCATGCAACAACCCTCTGTGAGCAATGGCAGGCAGGAAAATGTCCCCTGGAACAGCAGCATGGTGGGTACCTGCAGCTGCACCCCGACCTACACAGCTCTCTTGATGTAAGGGCTATGTTGAAAAAGACAGTAATGACTATTTTTAAGATTGTAATTATTTTTACTGTATAAAGAGGCAGGCATCACATGGCTTTTTCTTTGAAGTGTCTCTGAGCTACTAACAAAGATTTACCTGCAAGTGCCATGTAGCCTGGACAGTAACAGTGCCAGCCATCTGTTTTTGAAAGTAGATGAGAGATAGCCTTTGTGGGATAAGTGTAGAAATAAATCCTGATGAATACAACTGAGTGAATCAGGTAATATTTGGAATGATTCAAAAATTTCTGTTGTTTTTGTAGCTAGATAAAAATGTGTCATCTAGGGCGTAGTGTATAAATGGAACATAATTCTCTGATTTGCTGAGAATCTAGGTTAATTAGACTACTACATGCAATTACTTAGCTTACTAAAAGAAAATATGGTAAGAAAAAAATTTGCAACTCAGTACTTCCTGATGCTAAAAAGCTGTTTCCCTGGAGAGGTGCTGGCAAGCACAACTGTGGGACTAGTGTGGAGTCCAGTTTGCTGCCTGCAGGCAAGAAATGTCTAATTCAGACCTTCTACATTTTGGGTGGAGCTCTCCTTCAACTTGCAGACCTACCATTTGAACACAGCAGAAATTTTGTCCTCAGTCAGAATGTTATTCTTTGAGGCTGTAATGATGTAATTTTGGAGGTATTTGCTTTCTATAGAGTGTCAAATCAGAGAAACTGCTGATTGAGAGTTAATGTAGCTCATGAGATACTCTGTTATCCTGGAAATCATTGGTGAATTTTTTTATTTTCAAGCATTAAGTTCTTAATTGTAAATAAAGTTAAATTACACCAAAAACACAGAACAGAGGGGTTTTTTATTTGTCTGCTAGAAAACTGTCGGTGTATTTATTATCCAGTAAGGCTTTAGGGGCAAACACAAATACTTAGACCAATTCTAAGTACACACTGGGTGAAGGAAATTCAATATAAACATTCTGGAGTCAGAGGGTAAAAGTGATGAACTTCCACTAGTAGCTGCAGAGCATTTACATGGACAACCACCATTCCCAGATAGCTAGGCTACTCAATACTAAACAGCATGCATCTCTTCTCAAAAAGTATGAGAATTTCTTAGTAATCCAGCATTCTTTTGTGCAGAAAAGAGATGCCTAGAGGCAATATACAAGTGGTCTATAAAATGACAGAAGTCATGGCTCAGAAGAGAGAAAATGTCTCTACAACACAGAGCACCTGACCAAAGCATGGCATGGTAGGTAGGAGCTCACCTGGACCAAGGGAAGACTGAAAGTTCAGGATGGAGGGATACAGTAAGCATAGCCAAATATTTGGAAACTACATCCATCTTAGGAAGATCCTAAGGTGAAAACATGGGAAGCTCAGAGAGTCATTATAGGGTAGTAGTGTACACTTTTTCTTTTATGCACTTCTTCAGCCATCTGCTGAAGGCTACTGTGGGAGACAGGCTAGCAAGACCTTCAGGATCATTCACAACTGTGATTCTTCTTGTGATGGGATAAATGGTTTATGGAGTGGCCAATATAGTAGTAAAAAAAATTCTGGGAGCCTTATAAATCTTTGACTTTCTCCTTTCCTTTCTCCTTGCCTTTCCTACTTTCCTTTCCTTTTTCCTTTCTTTCTTTTTTTTTTTTTTTTTTTTTTTTTTTTTTTTTCTTTTGAGGAGGCAGTTGAAGAATGCATCTTTGCAGGATTTACAAGGATGACCTGAAACTTTAGAGTGTTTGTTTGTTTGTTTTGTTGTGAAAGCTATTTGATTTTTGCATATGAAAAATACAGGAGTATCTCTAGAAGTGTCTTGGTCTAGCAGACTGCAGATCAGATTTGTGCAGCTTCAGTGTTTCCTAAGCCAAACAAGTGAAAGAGGAAGGAATTTTGTGAGAGTGTTCAAAAATCCCTTTCAAAAAGATAGAATTGGCAAAACATTTAGGAGAACCAACTGAAGACTCAACTTCTGATTACAAGTATTTTTAAAAAAAAGGCAAGAAATATGGAAAGCAAACTAAGATATAGAGATATTTTTCAACCATCACTGTGAACAATGAGATAGTACAAATTTGCAAGCCAGATTTCGTAAATTGATTTCAAATGATCCCAGTTTTCCATTTTATATACTGTCAAATGACAGCATATCAAAGGTCTGGGTAGATTAAAGGCAGTCATCTGTTGATTTTGGATGTTCTTGTGCATCAGGTGTTAATTTTCTGTAGTTCGAAGAGAAAGAATGAAAGACAGCCAGGGCTTAATCAATAAAAATATTCAAAGCCATGTCACCATGCAAAAGCAATAGTCAGATTTGAAGGTGAACAGAATGAAATACTGGTGGCTCAGCTTCAGAAGGAAGCCCTTGCACTGCTGCAGGTGATGCAGGTAAAATGAGAATATGCAAAAACGGAGCAAATGAACCAAAAGCCTTAGGGGTTGCAGCAGAAAAATCAGGTTGTTATAGGACTGTGACAGGGAAATGGAGGTGCAGCTCCAGCCATCTGTGCACATGACAATGGTGCTTTCAACCAATGAGCAGATGTGTACCACAAAGAAAAGACAGGCTGCAGAAAAGCTCTTCATCTTTCTTGCTAAAGAGGAAAACAGTAGCAAAAGAAAGCCTAGAAAGAAATGAAATAGTTAAAGGGAAAAGCAAATACATTTCGCAAAGCAGAAACACACTGGAAGCCATGTAAGCCTTGGCTTACATTTTGCTTCTCCTTTTGCCAGTTTCCCATAATTATTCTCTTGCTTCTCTACTTTTATTGTTTACATTGCTTTTCTGTCTCATGCACTATGTCTCTTTGGGTTGTGCAAGCACTTACATTGTGAACTACTCATTTCCTTGCTGGTATATTAGAAAAAAGCAATTTTTTTTATTTTTATAGTAGTATTTGTGGTAAAGGAAGTAAAAATATTTCATGGGGAAACGCTAAGCTGGGTAGCAAAAGTAACCTCTTTGTCTATGGGAGACAGAGGCTGGATTGTATGTGCTTCTCATTTACAAATGCATGTGTTGGTATTATTTTTATTTTGGATATTACAATAAAATGTAACATGAGAAATGAGACCACTGTTGGATAACCTGAAATGAAAATATTGCTTCTTTCTGGGCATGATAGGAGCAGTTATGAATAAAGATTGCACAGATTGTGTGGGACACAATGATAAATTCTTTTCGTGGAAAATTTATCTAAATGAATCTCTACTGTTGGTGTCATCCCAACCACTGCATCAGCAAAATCTACTCAAGGTGCATTGACTAGCACAACAAATAGCACAGTATTTTTGAGAAGGCTCCAGTTCATTCCTTTCCTTTGATGAAAATATCTTTGCATCAGATATATCTACACGCTGTTTTCCTCCTTACTTGAATCATTTGTAGTGGTTCTGTCAGACAGAAATATTTGGCAAAGTGAATTGAATTTAGGTAGAATGCAAATGACCTTTGTTGTAGTCTGAGTCCTCTCTGTATCTCATAGTCTTGTCCAAACGGTGACGTTTAAGTGCTGAAAAATTTTATTCTCTATAATAAGTGAAAATAAATACTAACATGCTGCCGCTTGTTAAGTCCTCTAGAGAGGACTCTAGCAGCTCTCCCTAAAAAGGGAAAGGAATGGGTCCAAAGTGAGAAATGTGTCTTTGCTTTAACACAGATGGTTTTTGCACATGTGCAGAAATTGAGGGGGTGGGAATGGAAGAGAAAGAAATTGCTGAACAAATCCAAAAATAGCTTGTCCAATATCAGAGGAAGATGATAACGTGAGGCAGATTTCTCATATTTCCTTATTTGCTATTGTGCAAAAATAACTGAATGTTGATAATTGTTTTTGTACTGACCTCATAGAGAAATTCCTTCAAAAAAATTTCCATTCACTCTTCATTCCACATAGTGCTTGGAAAATAGATATTGTTTGGGTCCATCATCTTTGAGTGGTGCTAAAAATGCCTTAGGCTTTTACTTAACTAATGCTGTTGTTTTCCAAGGAAGTAAGGTTCAGGTGAGTAATTAGGCCATTGAATAGTTATGTGAAAGGTAAAAGCATTGTATTGAAAGCCAAAATTAGTTCCACAATGTAAATATTACAAGGTAAATGAGTTTAGCTGAGGGCAATGCTTCTTTAATACACCCATGGGACAAATTAATTGCTGAGTCACAGTGCAACAAAATGCACATTTAAAATCATAGCAAATTACAAGCTGGAATGCAAATCTCTGTGAACACTAGACACCAGATTTGACTCAGACTGTGCTATTTTATGTCAAGGAGTCTAACCAAGCTTAATTCTACATTTGTAATATAGGCATGACCTAATGCAGACACAGATTGAGCATTTAATGGACTGTCCAATACTCAGGACTTCCAACTACTTCTCTTTTGTTTTGTAAAGACTTCAGAATATACAGACTATATTTTATGTACAATCCTTTATATCTTCACTATTTTATTTTTGGTTTGGAACATGAAGTGACTGTATATATTGTCTGTATTTGGAATAAAACAGAAACAAACCAATAATGGTTTGGGGACCACAGTGGAAGGGTTTATATCCAACACTAGCATGCATAAGAATTGGCATACTTATTTTGCCTTCAGTGCCATGGGATTTAAAGGAAATAGATTTAATGGGCAGCTGCAAACAATTACTAAACTTTTAAATGGAACTCCACAGTGTTATGATTCTGCTCTACTTTTTCAAAAGCACAGATTTTTATTATTTGGAAGTAATCCCCTCCCTCTTCTTATAAGTAAATCCTGTATACCAAATTTTCTCAGAGACAAAGTACACAGTTTGTTTCTGCAAGGCTGGACTTGTCAGAAGACACTAATATGTTCAAACTTTGTCTTAGAGGCAAGAAAAGAAGGGAAGCAAGAAACTGTTCTTCAATATGTTTTCATTTTTTCTCTCCATACACATTTCCTATTTTTCTGGTTTACCTCAGTGTTCAGAATTTCAAAGCAATGGAAACTGGCTGATGGCTGGGGAAAGAGGGAGAGTTGTATACTTTCAGCAAGAAAAGCTCTATTCCTACAAACAACATGGTCCTTTCCACCTGAAAGGAACTGATTGAGAAACACTGTCTCCAACTGGTCTTCTGATCACTGGGCTGGGGAATCCATGGTTAGAACTGAGTTCACAGAATGATTTCCTGAAAATGTTTAACCCCTCACAAAGGTTTGTAAACTCCAGGACTTGGGAAATGGATCTGTGAACAACAAACCAAAACAAAGTAGAAAGGTCAGCATAAACTGTCAAGAGATAAAGAGTGTTTTTGGGGGAACACGAACAGCAGTAGTCTGATTCCTCACAGAGCCATTAATGACTTCGTGAAAGAGAAGAGAGGAACTTACTGCATTCCAGACATGTCTGTAAATATTACACTAGTCTATTTATTACTCAGTGGCCTAAAGTCACATTATATAGACTATTGAAGGTCAGCAATTATAAGGACTTCTAGTCACTTGTTAACTGTTTGCTTTTCTTTCATTGCTACAGTAAAAGAGTAACTCAGACTACTGATTAAACCATGTTATGCACAGGGGTCTGATAGACCAGAAACGGCCACACCACCAGGGACAGCAGATTGCAAAATGCAGACAGAGGAGGGACTGGGAAATAGAAAACATCAAGTAGTCTCTTTCTCCTCCTTAATCTCCCTCTACAGCTGAACTGCGAGATTTACCAACTTCTGTGAGCCGATCCCTTCCAGAATTTTTCTTTCCTAGCTCTCCCATAGACATTTTTCAAAACTTCTAGACTTTATTTCACTACAGAAAAAACCCCTTCAAACATCTATCAAAACTTCATCTTTTCCATGAAGCTGAGATTTTTACATTGCTGCTAGTCATGCAATACAAAATGATTGGCCAGTATACCACACAAATAAAAGCCACCAAACACACTACCAGATAAAGTACCAGCAATTCTTAGACAGTAAGGACGCTGCCTTTCAGCTAGTGTGGATTCACCATTAAATGGTGATATACTCTGAAGGCCTTTGTATCCTTTTACAAAAATTAATGTAATGATAAGCAAAAATGTACAAGGACGATAAGACAAGAAGGCGGTGTGCTTCAGGGCTTCATCACATGCCCTTTTTTCATCATGAAGCAGGTCATAGACACAATATATATAATTATTTTCATGTAATATCACCTTCCTACATCTGCCTTAAGTCATAGTCTCTTTATTTTCAGATGGTGGTAAATAATGACCATCCCACCAGGGTTTTTTGAGATACCAGAAAAGCTCCACTCTAGTTAGGATTTAAAAAGATACAAGTGTCTCTCCAGCAGTTTGTACCATCCTGTTGTTGTTCTGTTTGAATTGTAAATGACCAGCTTGTGTGTGGTAACTGTAGACCCAAGTTCCTATTTCTCTGAAAACCTATGCCCTTGCTTTGAGTTCCAGTATCCAACTACAATTAAAGAGCGTGCTCATAGAAGGGAATATAAATTAGAAAAGCCAAAGGGCTCACTTAAGATAATTGTTTACTTATTATTTATAGACACCCATATTAATTGTGACACAGCTTTTTCCCTTAGTCAGAGTATATGGCATAAATCAATCTGTCTGGGTATGCCTATGGTCTCTGATACACAGTCTCAGATATCTCTGGAATGAATCAGGCATGTCCATATTGCAGCAATGCAAAACTGTGTCTTAATAGCACAACCTGCCCAGGAGAACTTGGTGTTAACTCCCTGGGCTAGTCTGTATTGGGAGAAATATTTTTATTATTGTTAATAGAAGTGCTTATGCATAAAAGATTGACTTATAAAAGGCTTTAAGGATTTGGAATTTTTAAGTTTTATTCTACAGGGCCAGATTTGATGATGCAAAATTATGAAGTATATCACATGTAAAATATAACAAATAACAATTTATAGAAAATGAAAGCAACTTCAGTTCTAAACATGAAATTTTCATCTTTGTGTCAGTATTTTTTTTCTGAAAATGCCTCAGCTCTCTTTTGAAAAAACTGCAACTGTCTGAAACTTTAAGTTTCTGTGTGTAGCTTGTTCCTCTGTCTCTGACTTAGAAATTAAAAGACAAATTGAAATTAGTGTCATGTTTCCATTGACAGGCGTAGTAGGTAGACAAAAGTCAATTTTGGGGCTGCAATTCATGTTTTGCCAAATTGAATTAGGGACAGTTCAGAGGGCCCTGAGAGACAGCTATCCTTAAACAGTGACAGGATAGTGTTCCCAGCGTGACACTTAGACAAGGTGAGCAGGTCTGAAAGCCCTCTGCTTCTGGGCTCCTTCAGGGTTCCTCATGAATTTGTCTCCCCAGTCCTCTTTTTCCCCTGGAGGTGCTCTTGATATATCTGATAAAGCTAAAACATGTGAAGTGATTTTTCAGTAACAACTTGGGGCTAAAAATCTTCAAGATCTGAATGCTGCTTTTCTTTAGAGAATAGTTAGTTAACTTGTGCTGGATTTCAAAGAAGATCTTCCCTTCACTTGGAATTGTCTTGGGATTCCCATCCCACACATTAGGTGCCTAGAGTTTTTCTTAAGAAAGATACACAGCTCTTCTGTCTTCTGTTTGATTGGTGGGTTGTGCTTTCTTTATTTCTTATAAAAATGCCCCTGGAGAGGAGATAACGTCAGCCATTCCCCCCGAAATTAGGCAGGGATTTCACCCAGGTTCTAGACATGCAGGTATCAGATCCTCAGGTTTTCAGGCATCAGTCACCTCACTTATCACAGGAATATGTTTTTAGTAGAGGACAAAGGATTGCTCAGTGGAGAAAAAGGGAGAAATCAGATTTAATGCCTTCTAATTAAATTCTTCCACTCACTGTGGAAACATGAAATTCCTGTGAGAAGTAGGGGCACTTGAATCTCTGGGTTGGCAGAAAGGGTTTTTGTCTGCTGTGGAAAATATGGGTGAAATATTTTGATTTGCCAAGTCTAGAGGAGGAATCTGGTGACAAGTTCCTGCCAGATCACTCTACCTTGGATCCTCTGGCTGAAGGTGAACCCCTGTCCCATCTCTTTCTGACTTGTTTAATGCAGAGTCTGATTTTCTGCTGTGTTCAGAGTTGACTAACTTAGTGTCTGTGCGTGAAAGAAATGTATGCTCATGGGGAAGGTAGAGTGCTGAATTACTTAGACTGGTTGAGATAAGTGTTTTCAGACATGTTGAAAAGCAGAACTCTTAATTGCCTGGAGTGCATCAGTGTGAGAAACTAGATTAACCACAGATTTTAGATGGTTCTTCTTTTGGCAGCAACTAAGTATGGATTTGGAGAAAACCAGTTTTGGCATTGGAGGTCCTCTCTGCAGAGAAGATAGTGCAGAACAGACCTCCTGCACATTGGCTAGTGGCTCACTTGTCAGAGGGATACAGCTGGCACATGGGAAGCTGACTCAAAGCTTTTTACACAGGACTGCCACACTCTCTCTGGTTGTTGTTTATAGGCACAGAAGAATGTGTACAGTGAGTCCCAGATTTTGTGAAGACCCTTGCAAAGCCACAGGAAGAAACGGGAAGGGGAAGTGGCACTTTTTTAGTTTTGTTGGCAAGTGTGACTGTTTCCTGTCAAACTTCTCTTATTGCTCCCCTTGTCCTGGGATGCCAGGCTCATGCCAGTTGTGTGGGAAGCACAGAAGTGGTCTGGCACCTCCTGGAAGGCAGGTCCATATGCAGGACTATTGTTGGTGTGTCAGAGGTAGCCCAGGTGCCAGCTGTGCCTCTTGCTTGCAGCCTGGTTGATCTGCACAAGCTACGTGTGTGCATCCAGGGCTTACACGCCATGCAGCTGAGGCAAATACAAAAAATCTGCAGATTCTGCCTGTCAATCTTCCAGATGCAGAGGTAATTCAGGAATTTGAAGTTCACTTTGGAACAAAGATTCGACAAAGCTACAAATGTTTGCAGTTTTCATGAACTAACAATCTCGTCTTTGGTGAGGCTTAAGTTCATTTCAGTACACAGTTCCACGACATTTTTCCATTTAAATTATTCCATAGAGAAATACACTGCTGGGCTATTTTAAGATTGGCTGCTAGACTCAAACTACTAAAACCATCCAATAATTAAAACATAGTATGATGTTCATTTCTTCCAATTAGCATTGTCATTAGCAAAATATAATCAATAAGTTCTGGATCAATTCTGTGGGTTTGGACAGAGCAAATTCCTCCCAAAAGTAAAAGCATGAATTCTGAATTCAGCTCAGAATATTTCCACTTTATTGTCTGTTAAGATAAATAAACATTAATTAAAGGTTATGTGGACATGTGCCCAAGCTGCCTGAATTTCTATACACAAATACAAACTACTTCAACTTATGTTACTTAAAAAACCCAACAAACTCTTTCACAATTTCTTGCAACTTTAAATGTATCCTTGTCAAACACAATTATTCCTGATTCAGCAAGTATAAATTATTTGTAAGTAATCAAACTAGTAAAAGAACCCATTTAGATCAGGTAGTTTATATTTGCAGAAAACACCTTAAAAGAACACTTCCAAAAACAAATGTATTCTGCAAAAAGGAAACAGCAGAAGCATCCTGTGTTTCTCAGCAGTTCAGCAATACTCATTGCCAACACCAACATCATATACTTTCAGAACTATGTTTTTCTCATTCTTAAGCTGTGCCTTTTGAGGTTACATCGGGCAAACTAATTTGGTGTCAAAGTCCTCCATACACGTTGGTGATGTGAATTTGGATGTTTTTTCTTCCTTGTTTGTCCTTGGAAAAGCGATTGCAAAATCTTTATCAAGTTATCAGTATCACATGTAAAGAAAGGGACATCATAAACCCTCTTTTACATCTTTTCAGGAACTGAGGAGAGCACCATAACATTCAGGTAGTAGAATAACAGCGTAAGAAATCATTTACACACAGAAATGCCTAATGGCTGAGAAGTGACAATAAAATGGTTCTGCCATGTGTGTGCTGCTTGTTTTGATGAGAACATGTTTTGAAATGCTTTAAAGATCCCTCAAGGATGGATTTGTTTTTGATGTTGCAAGAATCCTCCGTGGCTGCCCTTTGCACAAGAACCTGATGTATTGATGATGGGAAATCCTTGCTTCTGAGAAAGTCTTGAAAGGACATTTAAAGTGTTTGGGTTGGGTTTTTTTTCTGTTTTGTTTTGTTTTGTGAAATTAGAGTTTAGGTCACATGACCTGGAGAATGTTTCTGGCAGAAAAAGTAAACTTCAGAAAAGAGTTGAGCTTGATTCATTTCCAATGGCATTTTTCCATTGTTTTGCTGGTTTAGTTCTGTTGAAATCATCCATATGGCACTGAAATAACAAAATAACTAATCAGATTGGGTAATCAGAATAGAGCTAGATTTATACTATATACAAGTAAAATTATCAGTAGTCATGTGATGGGAAAGCCTAGATGGAAAATGCTTTAAAAATACAATTCTACCTTGTTTTACATGAGTTTGCTGCAATTATTATCAAGGCAGAATCATATAAAAATTCAATGCAAGTTTTTTTTATTCAAATTATTATGTTTATTTAATTTGGGCTACAAATTAATATATTTCATTTTATCTGCCATCTCAGAATTTAAAAAAGAAATTTCATTGTGTTTATTCTTCAATCATATCACACTGATCTACTTCCATATTTTCTCTTTCTATTTAATGATACCTACTGTAAGAGGTAGGATTTTAAGAGCCTTTAAAAATTATAGCCATGATATCAGACCATTGTTTTGAGGAAAAAGAGAAAATATATTAAGACTAACATGAGTTTCTTTTCAAACTGGTACAACTGTGTTTGCTTCACAGACCAGTAATGTATTAATACCACTAATCTGGAGGTGTTAGATGCCTTGCCTAAGCTGAAATTTTGTCAGTCACCAAAATTCATTGTCCTTTGGGGCAAAAATTAACCTTGCCTTCATCCTGCACCAATATTTACTTTTTATATCTATAAACCTTGATGTTTATTCACTCCTGTTAAGCCAATGTCTGTTCAGTATCTCATACAACATACCATTACTGACAAGAGTAAATTTAAAATCTCCTTTTTATTGAAATGCTGTGGTGAGGTGTTTTTCTGTGATGCTAACAAATATTTGGAGAGCTTATTTACAGTTGCTCTCCAAGTGCATGCTGCAGGTTTATAATAAGAAGGCTTCATTAGTAATATGATTATTGTTCTGCCAGATTTATTTTTCTGCAAGTGATGGAACATGATGTCAAGATACTTAGAGAGGACTCTTTCTGTGCTCTAGGGTTTTACAGCTCCAAGTGCCTCTCTGGGGGGCATTTTCTAAGCCCAACCTTACTTTAGTGTCTGTAGCCTCCATAGATTTCTGTAGTCTGTGGAGGCAGACCCCTTGAAACGGAGAGCTGGACTCAGGTGGAACCACAGCAGCTTTGCTCTCACCCGTGGCTCTGGAGGGCTCAGTGGGAGCATCTCAGGCTATCCCTGGTCTTTGAAAACACCTCTTCTCTGCAGACAGGATCATGGATACCCATTCCAACACCACTGCCAGCTGAACGAGGGCCCAAGCCTGCTAAAGATGCATGTTCTTGCATCGTGTGTAAGCAGCTGTATTCAGCCATCAGCCCTTAATTATGTGCAATTAAAACAGAAGAGTTTATTAAAGAAGGGAACTAAGAAGACAGTCACAGTTTAGGTTTACAGCAGAACATAATGGATAGACACAATAGGAATTAAGGCATTTATAGGAATGTAAATATGAAAGAAAACTGGCTGGAGACTTGCACAGAAATGCAAATATGCATTAGTCTTTAGAGTCCATTCTGCTTTATCTCCTTTGGGATCTGTGTATAATTCTCTTAAGTACAGGACAAAAAAGCCAACACAATCATTTAATATTTTATGCAGTTCCCCACCATTCTATGTTTGGTATTGTATGTTTGGGAACAAAAATCTGTCAACATAAAGCATATTTTAATGAAATATATTGTACTCATAGATATAACAAATATTTGTTCAACCACAGATAACTCTGGAAAGGGTTTATTTTGAGACAGTACTAATGGAAACATATGGGGGCCACACTTGTAGTGTGAATCAGCTACATTTCATTCAGCCATGTAATTCCATAAAATCTGCTGCAATTTCTGCCCTTGTGAAAACTGTATTTTTATTCATGCTGCAGAGAGGAATCTGGCTGAAATCAGGTGTACAGCCTTCGTCTTTAAAAGTCAAAATGATATTTGAAAGGAGACAAGTATAATTATTTCCATTTCACAAATGGGAAAATGAAGGAAGATCAATTAAATTACCCAAAGACTCCTGTCAGCACATCTCTGAGAGCGTTTCCTGCCTTCCAGGTATAGACCCAAAGCCTGGCATAGTCACAGAACATTACATGTTGCTGTTTGAAGCACCAGCCTTGTTTTCCTCGGGTCTTGAACCATTTCTCTCCCGTTTTTAAATTATTTCTGTGGTGATGTGAATGATTTGTGTCCTAAAGATATCTGTATCCAAGTTGACTTTTTCACCATCATGTTAGGGAGAAGCACTGTAAAATGTGAAAAAAGCCACACTGGGTAATCTGAAGCAATCTTGATCTTTTTTTAACTTTTTTTTTTCTCTTTTTTTTCTCTTTTCTTAGTTTTATTTTTATTTTTTTTATCCTTTTTTCTATCCATCTTTATCTCTTGCCCCTCTTTGCTCTCTCCTTCTCTCTTGAGGCTAGCTTAACTACAGCTGTTAATAATACAAGATTTGTTCTTCTAAATATTTAAACAGGGATTCTTTCCAGTAGACAGGAGGAAGAACACTGCCTACAGGGCATGTTGTGCCAGCTCTCCTAAGACATTCCTTGTTATTTTTCAGCAGCCAGAATAATAATGTGACTGAATTACATCAAATGAAGTAAGACAAATATCCCTGTCTTGCACGCCTTTGGCTGATTCACAGAATCCTTTTCATGACAGCAAAAACATTAAAAATCCTTTTACTCATTTAAAATAATGTGCATAGCAGGTGAATATCTGTACTTTTGATAGATTTTTCTAACATTAGCTCTTTATTAATTCTTAAGGATTCTGTACCTAAAGTTAAAAGTTCCTTGCAGAATCAACAAACAGAAAAAGCAGAAAAATAACATGGTGCAAACTGGTATTTTTAAGAGGAAATGACTGCAGATAACAATTAAATTTTTTCAGTATTAGAAAAAATACCAATGGTAGCTCCCTTAATATAATAAAATACCTGCTTAAGTGTTTCAGTAGCTTACTTCTGTTAAGTTACACTAATACAGGTGAACAAAAGAAAGCCCTGGGAACTTTTGAATCCTGGGTCTTTTAACACCAACGTATGATTAAATGATGGTCTCCCTGGGGAAATATATGGATTTATTCCTCATTTTAGAGCCTGCAGCTAGCATTCCAGCTTTAAGCCCTTGGTTGCCTCTGTTTCCTCAATACCATGCTAAACTGGGATCTCACCCTGCTGTGAGAGACGTCTCTTGAGGTAATGTCTGCGTCCTGCTCTTGCCAGGAAGGAAGAGGAGCAAAGCACTTGCTTCCTTGTGTGCCTTGCAGCGTGCTGGGAGAGTGCTGTGTGCTGCAAAGGTGACCACGTGCTGCCAAGCTGAACATTCCTCCATCCTGGCTCCATCGTGGCAGGGAGATCTGCTGGCTCCTGGGCTGCTCTCACACCTCACTTTGCAGGCACAAGATGGAAATGCCTTGCCCTTTCTGCTCTCTGATTCATGACTCAGGATTTATTCTGGTTCATCACAAATGATGAAGTCTCCTTTGTTTTATGAGATAGAAGGGTGTTTTAGACATTTCATGCCTGTTGTAGTAACACTCCCCTCGCAGAAAACAGTGGAAGCTTTTCTGTCAACATAAGTAAGAGGAGGCTTGGACCAGCGACTTTCCTCTTGCACTTCTGTTTTGTTATTTTGGCCAGTTACTTTTCTCCTGCTGAAAATGTTCCAGACCACTGTAGTAACCTCAAAACCTTTTTCAGCACCAGGGGATACCAGTACCTGCTTTCTGTATCTGTCACTTTAAATGAGAATGTTGTTTAGCAAAAAGGAAGCATGACTGCCTCTTCATTCCTGTCATTTTCCACTGATTGGATGGCTGCAGTATGAAGTCCTGGAAGTGTTGCAACATCCTGGTTACTTCTGGCTTGTTTGCCAGCAGTGAAGAAGGCTAAAGGCGAGTTTGATGACTCAGTGTTGGGGGTTGATTGGACAGTGGGCCTGGTGAGGAGTGAGAATGATGGCTCTGGCTATACCCCATCCTTTGGATGGAGCTGTTTTATATTTTGCTGCAATTAGCCCTAGGGGGATGGGATTGGGTAACACTGCCCATCTTAGCACCACTACACGTTCTTTCCAGGTCCTCCAGAACCCTGAGGAATTTCAGTATTGATTTTTATGGCATGTTCACATATGTCAATGAGTGTCTCCAAAACTAACAAAAGAGGAGTCAGGGCAGGGAAGCGGAGGAGGAAAAGACAAGCAAGAGAGCCAGCTGAATATTCCTGCCAAGTTTTGCTGGAGCTGTGTGACTGGCTCTGTTATTCAGGTCCCATGGCATTTGCTGGTGGGCTGTAAGAATACAGGGATTTAATTATTAGCACCAAGGGCATATGGTTATTGGATGACCAGCTGGAAATGCAAATGAAATACTAAAAATATATCATTTAGTACTTTTTTTCACCTTGGGGTTCTCTGACAGATATGGCTTATATTGTGGACTGGAATCAGAGCAGGCTGTGACGTCCTCAGTAAGAGAAAGACAGGGAGAAAAGAATGGGAAAGTGGTGTCAGTGCTTGGCATTTGAGTTCATCAAAAATAGCCACGTCCACCAAAGGAGGGAGGTGACGAGTATCAGAAAATCTATTTGAGTTGTCTATTTCCATTGTCATCATCCAAGGTGAGGGCTTGGCAGGCCTATGGGGGTAGTGGCTGGAAGAAGCAAGTGCCAGGAAACGCTTGGGGTAGTAGGAGAGTCCTCAGGAGCTGGAAGGAGCCCAGCAGACACTGGAGCCTGGAAGGGCTACGGGCTGCACTGGGAGAAGAGGCTGTGAGGGCATTTAAGCTCTGAAAGTAGTCTCACAGTCCATCCTCTCTCACCACATTCCCTACATAAGCAGGTATCAGCCTACTTTTTCTCTGTCCTGATCTCCTGTGTGCAAAGCTTTTCTTGGCTGGATGTTCCTGTGCATGGTCAGTGCTCTCCAGCCGCCTGTGCTCTGAGGATGGTTTTTTAGTGCACAGGCTTTTCTCAGCCCCTGTCACAAGATCATTATATTTTGACCCTAGTGCCTTGGTACATGTCTTACCTTGGATTGCAAAGTTCTGATAGATATGTATTTAACACATGAAAGAGAACATGTTCATATTTATTTATGTAGATCTGGGCAGATTTTTTGGGGAAGTGTAGTACTTTTCCTATGTCTGGAAAAATATTTTCCTCCATATCCCAGTTTCCTTTAATTATCTTAGTTTACTTTATAATTTAGAAGCAGAAGCACTAGCATGTAGGCAGAAGGATGTCATGGCAGGGGAGGAGGCTTCAGGTTTTGACAGCCTCTGCAATAATATTGATCCTTTCTAGACCATTTTTCTCATCAGAACTCACCACAATACCAGTTGTCTCTCTATGCCAAAGCTCCCTTGCCTTGACGTATCCTGTTGCTACAGCAAAATTAAACACTGTCACCTCTAGTATAAAGACAAATTGTGGGTGTTTCAGGCTTATACAAATTTAGGTACTGTGACTGATTGTTACCCTGCACTGGGGCAATGAATTATTTTGCTGCACTAGAAACTGTCTTAAAGACTAGTGTGTGCATCTTATAAAAATCAAAGCCCCCAGGATGAAGTTTGCATGACTGCAAATGATTGCAAATGGGTCAGCCTTGCTAACCTGACTCCTCCCAGGAATGATTCCGTCCTGGTGCCCACAGGAACACAGCCTTCCATGCTGCTACACTCTGAAGTTCTGGGTTTCCAGGCAGATGTAAAACAAGACATCAACCTCCATTCCAGGGTCCACCAGCTTGTCTTGCTATCTCAGCCCCTTCAGCCAATAGATCCCCCTGCTTGAAGGCCCTCCAGAAGGACTTGGTTAGTGTGGTCCTCATCTCTTCCCATTCTCTGCACTTCAAAATTATCTCCCAGTTGGAATCACTTTGTGGCAGTGTAGTGGACTGGCAGCTGAGAAGTGCATCTAATTCTGTGTGCTTTTGACTCCAAGACCACATCAGTGCTAAACAGACTCAGGAAATAAGGACATACTACCCCGATAGGTCCTTGCTGCACTGCAGTATTGCACATAATTTTCCTTTTTGGCCTGGGCATTTAATCTTTCTCTTACCCTTTTCCATATTAGTGCTGATCAAGCAAAACAACTCAGACTGTCAGCAAGAGGAAGCCACCATTATTTACATTAAAATTTGACCAAGTGAACACCCTGATAAATAAGATCACAGAGGACACAGAGCCTCCTCGCTTTTTTCTTGCAGGTTCTCTTCTTTGCTGTACAGGATACTTAGAAATATGCCATTCTTTCTATGTGCAAATGACATTTTAAACACCCGGACAAGTTCAAATTAATGTCTGAAATTATTTTTAGAGGAAATATTTGGTACCAGAGAGTGGAGATGGTGAAGATTTAACAGTTACTTTTTACTAGCCCATTGGCTGTTAATAATGTTATGGCTTATTCCAAATAACTTCAAGAAACAACAGCAAAGGTGATGAGGGCTTCCTAGAATGGCAACTGCATTTGCTGAAGGAATAATGGGCCTTGTCGTGGCAAAATTAAGTCCTGTAGATTTTGCAATTAAATACCTTGTGAAGATCTTTTCTTTAAACTGATAATTGCTCCATACAGTCCTGTAGTAATACTCAAATGTATCACAATTATAATTTTGCATGAATTAATTTAGTTTTTAAAAGAAGAAGTATTTAATCTTGAAAATGTACCATATTTTCACCTCTGCTGAGCAAAACTAAGAGCAAGGACCATAGAAGGGCTGGTACCAGCTGCATAACCATGGACCTGGTTAAGTCCCAAAACCAGTAGCATTCTAGAGCACAGCTGAGCTGAAGGTCTTAGCTGACCCTTTACTGACAGAACCTTGATGGACAGCAGTGGGTATGGAAATAGCATCCCTGCCTCCCTTCCACCTCCTAGGAAGGCCTGTTGTAGAGGACTAACTGGATGACTATGCTGAAAAAATCAGAACTGGACTTAGGCAAAGTGTATTCCATAATGAAGGTTTTGTCATAGGATGTAGGACCCCACAGCAGATGCTATGGGTGCTAAACTGCCCCTGAAATTATGTGACATATGGACATTGTCCATATTCAATGAAGAATTATCTTTTTTCTTCTTGCACTCTCTTAGTGGTGGGAAAGACTTTGGCTTTGGCCAAAGGTGAGGTAACAAGGAAAATTCCAAGCCTCAGTAAGGGCTGAGACAGTGTAGGAACCTGGGGGTTTCATCTTGAGGCAGCCCATGAATCCCAGGATTATCCCAGGCCATAATCTGTAACTTTTCAAGGTTTCCCAGTGATTAAGGAGACCTCTGGTTATACTGACTGCAAAATACAATGAAAAAAACCTTCAAGCAGTGGCATGCAGGACTTTAAATAAACAAGTATTTTAAAGTGAGAGGTCAGCTAAAACCACAGCCAGAAATCTAAAATACAGAGCTTTGTGTGTGCAGTCTGTAGGGATGAAAAAAGCGTTCCAAGTCTTTTCTGTAATTACATAAGAATAACATTGTTTTGATCTTCTCTCTACAGAAAACTACCTTTTAAGGGGTGATCTAAAAAATTCTCATTGCTCTACATGAGTGAGTAGATGGCTGAAAGAAAAAACCGTGTGATTAAGCCTCTTTCCAATGTGCCTAACTCTAGAACACCATAAATCCAAACAATTTGGGATCACATCATCATTTGGATAAGTAAAAAGTTTCTTGTAGCAATCCTTGCTTTTGAAATGTGGATTTCAAATACATGTTGAGATATTCTTTTTCTTTTGAAACCAAGTGTTCTGACAAAATGCAGAACAGATGCAAAATAATTTCAAATTTTCTAAGCAGAATAATTCTGAAGGGGTGATGGCAGCAGGAGCAGAAGAACCAACTGAAAATAAGTGTTTGCTACTCATTTGGCAGAATGAGGCTAGAACAACCCACTACCATTGTTTAGTCCTAAATTTAATTTTAGAGCAATTCTATATTTATTTTTCTTGACATTGCAAAATTTGCAATTCTTGGTGATCAATGATTCAGAGGAGGTACATTTTATAATCCCTGTGTTTCTGCTGCAGTAGGAGTTGTGTCCTTCAGGACTTTCAAGAAATCAGTGACAGTACAGTAAAATACATGATAATAAAATAGTTGTAGCATATATGTAGAATGCTCTATATTTTGGTTTAGTAATTTCCAGACAGCTTTCAAAGGAGAAATACTAGTAAGTTTCTTAGGAGAAAAAAACCTTATAATACACACAAAAAGCAGATTGTGACTTCAGAAGATGAAGTCTTTGGCAATTATACTAATTTAATTATACCAGTTAATGCATCACCCCTTCAGATGTTCCAACAGCATAGTTTGTGCAGCTGTTGATGAATCAGACTGAGGACATCATCAACTTCAGAAAATATAGGTTCTTGGGAGCATTTCTAAAGATGAGATCTATTTACAAGCTGTTTCACAGTGCTTTATGACATTGCTGCACGGGCAGCTATGCTAGCACAACTGAGGAGAGTGGCAAAGGGTGGGAATGAGGAATGTATGGGAAGGATACGAGTATCTTACACTGGCAGTGATGACAAAGACTTCATCTTTTAAAAGATAAAAGTTTGACTTTGTCCTTTCTAACCACACAGTAAATTCTGTGAGGCACTGCAAGGTAGTATGCAGAATGTAAAGAAGGTCTTACAAAATGATGTTGGACTGCCAGTTAAATGGTTTTGCTCATTTTCCCTCTTCCAGTTTGTAGCTGTTGTGTGTATTTAAATATATTGTTTCAACATCATTTATACCTTTGTACTTTAGCAGAAATACTTAAATCCCCCACTGATCTTTGTCCAGAGCTGGTGTCTTATTTCTGACAGCATGTCCCAGACAAGTTCTATTTGTCATTATAGACAGCTAGGAGCTTGCAAAGGTCTCATTTTTTTTTCCAGTCCTTCTGCATCTTGATGACAGGCAGAGCTATCAGCATTCCACACTCTGGGGTAACAGGTCAGCATAGCTGCTGGTGAGAACAGAAATCTGTATTTGAAACGGAGCAAATATTAAGATCAGCCCATAAAATATGACCAGATTTTGTGTGAGCCACTCAGTCTACTGTGGCCATACAGTCTATTATTTCCTTCCTATAGCACTTCTTGTTAGATCAAGAATTACATTAATGAAATCTGTCTTCAACAAGTAAGCCTAGAGGCATGACATTAATTAAGTGGTGCAACAGTGCCATAGATTTTGAAATTCAGTTTTCTATTGTAGGTACATATATTCCTGCATTAAATTGTTGCTTTTATGTAGTCAGACTTGCATGCAAACCTATGCAATACACTTCATTCTTACTATATTTGCAATCTAAGTGGCTTGGGTGAAAGAAATTATGTCATATAGGGCCTATAATAAATATATACCCGATTTCCACACTAGCTACTGAATATGTCTAATAACTGCTGCTCACAAATTTAAATCTTGATGAACCCTCCTGAGTTATGAACCCTGCCTTGCCTTTCATCATGTGTGCAGAGATATAGAATATCTTCCATATATCTGTCCTCCTCGCTGTTTTTTTCTCCTCTCTCTTTGGCCTAATGTTAGATACTGAATTTTGTCTGGGTTATACACACAGAATAAGCACGCTAGGTTAGGAAGTTTCTCCTTTCAAATAAACAAATGCATTGTAATTCCTTTCTTTATTTGTTTCAGCCTGAAGAAGAAGTAAGCATCATTTGGCTTCACCGTGGGAGATATGAGGCTGCAGTAGTGAAGTTGTCATTTGTTTCTCAGTCTGCTCAAGTGCCTTTTCTTTAACAGGTAAAAAATTTAGCAGAACAACACCAGCTTTCCAGAATGTTTTGACCTGAGAGAAGAGAGAAATACGAAGTTTCGAAGAGTAAAAGGAGATGGAAAAATCAAAATTGGGGTTGTTGTCTTTGAAAAAAATATTAGAACATTTCCTTAACCAAAATAAATGTTAGTGTTTGTTTTCCAATCCTCACTCATAATATATAGTTTAATTACAGGAAATATGTGTTTGATGCATGCTTGTAAATATTTTTGTTTTTACTCTGAATGAAGTGTTGAGCACTCTAGTGAATTGTTTTTTTCTCTAGGCAGTGTTGGACAGGTTCATGTTTGCCTGGGCTCACTGTGTGTGGGAGGCTCAGCCACTCAGGTGGTGTTTAACTTCTTGCAAGACGGGGGCCCCAGCTTCTGCTTTAGATGATATGTGTGAGCTACTTTAAAAAATATTTTTATTTTTATGCAAAACATTCTTTCTGTGAGTCCAGATATGTGTCAGCTTCATTCCCACACGCCTCAGAGACAAAATTACCAGGGCAGCAAATACACATTCAAATTCCAAATATGCTTTAGTAAAGCACAATGGTTAAGAATGTCTTATTTTCTTTTTTGTTTTCTTTTTTCTTTCTTTCTTTATTTTTTTTAAAGCTAGTTAGTGCAGTATTAGGTAGGTCACTCTGGCCACATTCCCAGAATTTAACAGTGGGGGCCTTGTGGAATGCTAAACGATGTGTATAACAGCATTCAGACTCTCTGTGAGCCAATCCGTCAAAACATTTGCTGCTTTGAAAATGTGCTCTTCAAAAAATGGGCATATGGAACTTATTAGACTATTTGGTGGAGTTCAGGCAGCAGAGCCCAAGAGAAGCATAAAAACATCTGAGGACACAATTCTACCTTAAGGTAATAGGATCTCTAAACTGTTTTTTGCAATCAAATACATACAGAATACAGGGGAGAAACATCCTGAATGGAGAACATTTTACATTCCAAACAGTCACAAGACCTTAAGTAAAGAACTTGTAATAGTAGTAAAAAACCAGTGGTTTGATTGCAGCAATAGTTGGTGAGTTTGGGTCTGTTTCCTCAGCAGAGTGCATTGATCCTTGGCTATTTAGCAGTTCAAGTTGTATCGAGGGGTTCTGAGCCGAGGTTTCACTGCAGTGGATTTCTGTGCCTCTGGTGCATTGGCAGAGAGGGTCAATCAGTCTCCTTGGAGATGAAAAAAGACAGTGCTGCAGATGGGAAACACAAATGAGCTGCCATTTTCCAGCACCTGTTTGTACCTTCTTCCAAGTGATTCCTTGTCCCTGTTGCACAGTGAGAACAGAATGACCCCAGACTGAGCAGATCTTCCTTCACAGTGTTGAATGATAAGAGAAACTGAACAAATAACTCAGATTAAATTTTGGCTTTGGCAGCCATAGCAAGAGATAACACTGGATGTTTCTGTTCCATGGGTGTTCTTAGGGCAGACTGTTATGCAGTATCCTTCTCTGGGGACAGTGTTAGAGGATGGAGGGCTCTGTGCAACCCCTATACTCTCTCCCTTCCTCTCATCTGCTTTGACAGTCCTCTGAGCATGAAACTGTGGCCTGTGCAGGGTGCTGCTAGCTTTGATCACTCCTGAAAACAATTAAAGGGACATCCTGATCTTGTGTAGCTTCTTTATTAGAATTGGGTGTTATAGAAAAATTTAGGACCTCTAATCATCTTTTTCTGCCCCATAAGAAGATGGACAGCTAAAGTCTGAGACTTTGTTTTGTGGATATTTCTGTACTCAAGGAGTATAAATACATATTTCTCCTTTTATGTGACTGTAATGCAAGGAGACAAAAAGTCATACCAAAGTACTACCCTTTAAAGAAAGGTAAAGTGGTGACCTGCTGCTGTGGTGTAGAGTGGTCTTTGTTATTGCAGTGTTTGAATCAAGAACCAAGGTGCATAGCAGGTTGTGACAGTTGTGGTGCTGTTATACAGAATCTCACAATTATGTTCTTAGCAGGCTAGCAAGTTTGTGATCTTTATAGGAGTGATGGTCTATAACTTCATGCCATACTGTGCTAGCAAGGCATGCAGGATCTGTGGGGAAGGATTCTAACATTGTAACTGCTGCTTTTTTAATAACCCCTGTAACAGAGTAAATCACTCCAGAAAAAAGGTCTCAGACATGAGAAATGATAATGGATGGAGAACAGAGAGCAAGGGGGGAGAATGAAACATCTCTACCTTCAAGCACAGCTGCCTGGAAACCTCAGTGACCCTTGTCCAACAAGCTTAGTATGATACTAGGCAATATCATGAGACTCAGTTTGTTATCATTACTACCAGGAATTCAAATGGCAGTGCCCCTATCTATTCTGAAGATAAGCTGTATTGTTTTGTTATGCAAAGGTCCTTGAAATAAGCTGTGGCATCCACGAGAACTCTTTTTTTTTTTTTTTTTTTTTTTACTTTATCCCTGTATTTGGAAGAGGCTGCTGAGATAGAAAATTTTCCTGGGAAATGAACATTGTGTGTGGAAACGTTTGTAAGAGGAAATTGCCTGTAATGAGTTTGTGGTTGCTTCCACTGCTTTACCAGGCTGCAGTGAATGAGTAAATCAAGTTAAAGTGCAAATAAAAGTCCAGATCTCTCTGTCACTGATTTTCCCACCTGAGAAAAAATCAGTCTGCCACATTTAAGAAATGAATCTTCACATGGCAGGAGCATGGCACTGAAGGAACAATTCTGGAGCCAGGACAAATCATTCTCTGATAACACAGGCATGAAAGAAAGTAGCCCCAAAGCTGCCTGGACAGAAACTTCAGAAGTGCTGTGCTTTGGCCTTCTGCCATTTCTTTTGAAGTCAGGGACTTCTCCCATTGTGTTAGATTTTAAGAGAATCAGAACAATTTCATCCCTTTAAAAAAAAATTTTACCCACTGTTAATCTGTGCACGGTTTTATTGAGTCAGAAGATTTTGGTGTTGGAAAGAATTGTGGCATTTTATGAATCCAGGAGGTGGCCTCTCTGATTTCTTCATGTTAGCCCTGTACTTTCAGGGTGCCCTTGATTCTCTTCACACTAAGGTGGTACAGCTGACCCACTGGTGTTTCCTTATTCTGAATCCCACAATGGTAAAATGTAAGGAGGGACATGTGACAGAAAGGCAGAATCAGAATTACCTCCAGCAGCTGCCCTGCCTGCAGGTCTCTGGGGGTGGCTTGCAGTGTGTCCTGCAGGATGGTCCCTTCCTTTGTGTTGTCTCCCTTGTGACATGAAACACTGTGCTCACAGTGCTGTGACAGCTTTCCTGGGAAGGCTGGTCATGCAGTACTGGGTTTTGTCCTCATGGCTGTGTTTCCAAGAACAAAACTGCTGTTTGCTCCTCCTCACTGTGCATGATGAGTACAGCATCTGGCTTTTGGTCACTGCCTTACGGACAGGTTTTCTTTTTTACAGTAAATATGGGTTCATGTTCAAGGGATTTGGCTGTCACACCTCTACCTAAATTACCAAGCTTTATGAATACTTTGAACCAAATTGGATTTTCTTAAGTCTCATTGGTTTATTACTCAAAATTCAGTCCTGGAATGTTTGATATCGAGATCTGTCTGCGTTCTATTCTCTGTTGTGACTGGTATCTGTTGAGACATTAAGCTTTGTTCTATCCAAGTTATTTTATTTATATAATTTTAATTTATTTTATATTTGTATTCTTCAGCTACTTCCAAAGGGATTTGAGCCTGGAAAAATTAGAAAAATGAGCTATGTAAGTCCATGAGAGAGGTTATAAAATAAACATTATACCATGTGTGGGGTAACATTTTTTACTGCAAGTGACTGCTCTCACTTTTCTGGCACTTAGACACACAGCCATCTGTTTGAACACTGTTTGAAGTGGCTATATTCCAGCATTTATGTAACTTGCCTGTAGAAAGGAAATGACATCATTTAGTTTCCTGAAGAATATTACCAATGTTAGAACTGAGGAAATAAAAGCTACAACAAATAGAATATGTATTTTAAAATATTTTTTCCCCTTTTAGAGTAGGACACATCTCCATACTGTTCTGCTCATCCCTTCAAAGCCCAGGAAACCCTATTTATTTCACACAGACTTTAACACACTGCTAGGAGCAGGTTGCAAGCCACTGTAATTTACATGTTACATTGATGAAATGAAATCTGGCAAGACAGGAATGAACTGATACAATGGCAAAGCCTGCAATGTGCCTTCATTTAAAGATAAAGGCATAAAAGAAACAACAGCAATTTCATAATTAACTGGTTGAAACTTCAGCACTTTCAAGTGACCACAAAAGGATAGCAGCTGTTTGTCATGCCTGAAAAAAAAAGGAGGCTGAATCATTTTGTGCAGGTATGAACCACATGACAGGGCCTGAGGGACTGGCATGAATTGTGCTAGGGGAAAGAAAAGAAAAGGCTTTTCTCCCAGAGGGTGTTTGGGCACTGGAACAGCTCCCCAGGGTGGTGGTCACAGCACCAAAGCTGACAGAGCTCAAGGACTGTTTGGACAATGCTCTCAAGCCAAGAGTGTGACTCTTGTGGCAGGGCAGGGGTTGGATTCCATAATCCTTGTGAGTCCCTTTCGACTCAGCATATTCTGTGATTTTGTGATATTTGGTTTTAAACGGAAAGTTTGCTATTAGAGTCTTCATAAAGGCTGCATGTGTTTTGAGACATTTGTTTTAAATCTTCGCCAAGCTATAAAGTTTCTCAATAGGTGATTTCAGCTGAGCCATGTTGAGTTACATCACATGAGAGCTTCCTCCCATTCTGTCTTGCCAGGAACTTTTCAAAATTTGTCTTAGCTGATAATTCCTGTTTTGCTGTCTGCTTTCTCTACAGTAAGTTATCAAGTGAATTAAGGATCACTGGATCACCTAGTTAGCAAATAAAGTAGCAAGGTCTCTTACATCTTAAAGAGAGTTATGGCTGGAGTTTGCTTTTCAATTTCTTTGTGTGACAGATATTGCAAAATAGATGAGTTGTATTCCTAGAAGGCCAACTTTGACTGGCAGAAGTTTCATGTCACTTCTACATTTTTAAAGTTACTTCATGATTAACACAAGCATGAATTAAAGGCAAACAAATTGAAACTTCCGGAAATTGTGTTATTTCCTATGCTTGGCTGATTTTTATATAAATGCTTATTCAATACTATTCAGTCTGTGCCATAAATTACTGTGTAGCTGGACTTTAATCTGTCTTTATTAAACAGATTTGGGCTGACTATTCTTCACATTCCTATACTTTTGAAAGTTTTTCATAACGAAGTCATTATTCCTCTCAAAAGGAAATGAGAAGAAAGGTTGGCCAGTGATGACCCTTAATAATTTATGGAATTCATATAATCTTCTAGTTTATGACTGGTCTTGGATATTCTCCAGAATATGTTGAAATCTGAGAAGCCACTCCTATCCACTTGAAAACAATACAAAACAGTACAAAAATATTACTAACCTTTGTGCTTCCACAAAGAAATTAAATATCCTTAATATCAAGGTAGGTACACATTTTAACTGGGGATATTGGTTAAAAAAATAAGGTGTGATATTATTATAATAGGAAAGTCTAATGCAGTCTGAGATGTGAGGAACAAAGGAATTTATTTTCATCTGATTATTTGTACAGATTTTCCAGGCTGAATCAATAAAATCTGTAATTTAATGCTGAATTTAATGAATTTTTTTTTTAATAGATCAACTCAGCATGAGCTGAGACCTCTGTCTTGATGAGTACTCACAAATAAAGTTATTTATGTCAATGACTTCCTGAATGCATATATTTGCCTAAATCAGGATAACTGAACATTACTGTAAGATTATACTGAAAAGTGCTATTCATTTAGCAAGCACTTGGGGCAGTGTATTAGAAATTAACAGTTTTCAATCCATTAGTTAGAACCAATGTGAAAATGTAGTGATTGTTACAGTGAATTTGGTCTTACAGATTCCTAGCATGGAAGTATTCAGTAAAGTTAGCCTTCCTTGCAGATGTTAATTGTATTCCTATAAACTAGCAGTAAGCCTCTTAAATGACCAAGTCTCCTAAATCCTCTGGTTTTGAAGGGGGGTCATATTATAGTCTTAAGGGAATGTCTGAAAGTATGAACTCTGGTTTGACCAAATCCCCAGAAGTGAATGTCTGGCTAAATATAAATCTCTGCATTTACTCCCAGATAAAAATATGTGTAGGTTGAAAAACCTTCTTTTTGGCTGAAAAAGCCAAACATGATCAATAAGATCTAAAAAGTCCTTCTGAGACACTTATGCAAATGAGTATAATCTGTAGACAGACTTTAATAAAAGTAGTGACAATTAGAATGAAAATTTTGCTCTTCCACCTAATATTTACAGCTTTTCACTAATCATCATTTCTTAAAAATCCATGTATTTTTCTAGCGGAAATCATTTGTGTTTAGTCAAAAGATATCTCCTGTGAGTTTTCCACTCATTACTTCTAGTTGTGTGTCTGATTTTTAACAGCTGTGTGTCTCTAAGTACCTGCTTTTGTTGTGGAACCACATGAATGATTCCGACCTCAAATTAGGTAACCCACTGGGACTCAGCACTTCCATGTTGGATATCTAAGGGTATCAATGCATCTGCTTCTGTAGGCTTGGCAAATTTTAAAATTTTACTCAATAATAGAAATTAAAAAATGAAGCAAAACAAAATTAAACAAACCAAAATGAAACAAAAAACCCCCACCAAATTTAAAAAAAACACAAAAAATTTAAATCAAACCAAACGAAAACCCCTCCAAATAAATACAGACAAAACCACAACCAAGTAAGCAAAACCCCAAAAATCTTAAGACTTCCCTGAGGTTCTAAAAACATATCAGCTATGAAGAAGACAATTAGCATTTCTTGACCCTAGGAAGTTATAATAATTAGAAAAATACACATATAATTTTCTTGAACTTATTATAGCCTCTTCAGAAAGGGAATGTCTGAGCTTATAGAAAAATGTAAAATATTTTTGATTTTTAAATCTTTTTTTCCGAAAGAAACCAGGAAGAATTGTTGTCCCTCAGAACTCCCGCGTCTTTGAAGTCCTGGCTAAATAAGTGACCTTAGAACTGAAAGGTGTAGCTGAAGGATCTTGTAATGGAACAGAAGTGTCTAACATGATTAGGGTTTAAATTTGATTTATGAATCTTATAGTTTCCTAGGTTGCCAGCTAATGTGTGGGAAGTGTCCAAGCCCAGTTTAACTTTGCCACAGGGGTTCTGCAGCTCCGTGTGTACCCTGAGAACCCTCAGTAGCACATGGCTCCTGCTCCCTAATAATATCAAAAACTTGGCATCCCTAACATTGATATGATCTTGTCTAAGAGCACAGGGCCTCCAGAGCCAGCTGATGAGCTGGCAGGAAACAATGCAGGCTTCAACAAAAGCCTTTCCAATATATTTGGCAGGAATAGTAGTTAATGAGAATTAAACGATTAAAAAAAAAGTGAAAAATAGGTGCACCATTAGTATATCTTCAAGGCTTTGATTTGTGTTTCTAAATGACTGGTTTAATTGCAAAAGCACACAATATTGAGGATTTTCTGATAGATTCACCTCTGCTCTCATTATTATGTTTGTGGTCACAAGCTAAACAGGCATTTAAGTATGGCTTTATTCTCTGAATTGCCAGCATGGATATGTTCAAGACATGAAAGTCTATTCTACTGGAAAAAGTCTTATTCTTAACAGTATCAGAGGAGTACTGATAGAATGAATTAACTGTATATCTGAAAATGCAGAATAAAATATGATAGTAAGATAGAAAATATTTAATGAAAATATGAAATCCTAACGTGGCATAGGTTACATTTCCAAGCAGCATGAGCTGCATTTCTACAGTGCTATATAATTCAGAGTTTTCTGTAAGGACATTTGTGGTGTAGAGGACTTGAAATTTGATTTAAGCCTGGAATGAAACCCCTAAATGCCAAAACTGTAAGTGAAGGAGAAAGTGCCCTGGCCTTCCAGTGCCAGTGCCAGTCCTACCTGACTGATCCTTTTGTGAGGACATGGAAGTCTCACTTTTTTACCTTGGTTACTACAAAACCATGCAGCTGGAGAAAGCATTGCTATGGGAGGATGCTTGTGTTTGAAGACCTGTTTCCTAAATGCACAGGTCCCTTTTTTTTTTTTTTTTTTTTTTTTTTTTTTTTTTTTTTTTTTTGTTTTTGTTTTTGTTTTTTGTTTTTTGTTTTTTGTTTTTTTTGGTGGTTTTTTTTTTGTTTTGTTTTGTTTTTTTGCTGTGGGATGGCACAGCTGTTGCAAGGCCATGGTCCTGCCTGCCTGACCATCCCCTCAAATCACCTCTTAGCACAAAGGTCACCAGCCTGTCCAAGCTGTTCCTGGAGAGTTAGGGAATGTTTTTGGAAATTTGGCAGCCCTGAGGCCCTGTCAAGTGCTTTGCTGGAATTCTCTGGAGCAGACAGGTGATCTGCAAGGATTTGGGTGAAATCCTCCACTTCTTGCCTGAGAGAATGAATCTCTTATGTTTTTATTTTGATTCCCTTGGAACGAGAACCAAATTGCTACAAACTGGGTTTGTAGCAAGCTTTATGAAATCATGAAATGTTTAGGTAGGGAAAGATCATCAAATCCACCTGTTAACACAGCACTGCACTGAGTTCACCCCTAAGCCATGTCCCTTAGCACCACATCTACAGATCTTTCAAATATTTCCAGGGATGGTACCTCCACCACTTCCTGAGCATCCTGTTCCAATGCTTGACAAACCTTTCCACGAAGAAATTGTTTGCAATATCCAATGTACACCCACCTTGGAGTAACTTGACGCTGTTTCCTCCTCACTGCAGCCTCCTTCCACGCAGTTGTGGCGACTGATAAAGTTTCTCCTGAGCCTCCTTTTCTCCAGGCTAAACACCCCCAGTTCCCTCAGCTGCTCCTTATCAAGCCTGTGATCCAGACCCTTCATCAGCTGCATTGCCCTTCTCTGGACTTGCCCCAGCACCTTGATATCTTTCTTGAATTGAGGGGCCCAGAAATGAATGCAGTATTTCAAGTGCAACCTAACCACTGCCCAGCACAGGGGGACAATCCCTGCCCTGCTCCTGCTGGCCACACTATTGCTGATCCAGCCCAGGATGCCATTGGCCTTCTTGGCCACCTGGGCACACCCTGGCTCATGGTCAGCTGCTGTTGATCAGCACCCCTAAGCCACCCCAGAAGACAAAGGTAACCCAGATTTTATGTACATATACATATACATATACATATACATCTATCTATATACACATATATGTAGGGCTTATTTTTGAACAATTTTGCTGCAATGAAAAGCAGATATGTAGCCTTTTTGGCTGTTATCTATAGTGATATAGCAGTACAAAAGCATAAAAATAGCACTTAGGGAAATTTATTGAAGAAAAGAAAGAAAGAAAGGAAGAGTAAGACTAGGAAGGTATGCTGTCACCACCCATGGGTCCAGTGACAAGACTTGGTTGTAGCAATTTCATTGGCTGAAGTGATGGTCACTGTCTTGTTGAAGTGAGGGTCACTGCCTCAATCCATCAGGGATGAGGGATGAAGCACAAAGTCCAATGGGTTCATGTATGCTCAGGTTCAGATGGGAATGCCCGTGTAGCTCCCCTAGGGGGAGGAACTTTCAGTTCTCTGTTGGAAATCCTAAAGGATGAACCTGGGGGCCTTTGGTGGTTTATGACTCCTTCTGGGACATGACAGCTACCTCTCAAGTTGATGTAGTTAAGCCAACTATGCCCCATCAGAAGGATGAATGTTCTCAGGCCAGCCTGTCAAAGTGAAAGCCTCCTGTGAATGTGGCCTTCCCTGGGGGCAAGGTGGGGGTTTTACAGCTGAGCCTGAGTTTGTGTGAGGGAAGGCAAATGGCATGGTAAAAGGCACCATCCCTTCTCTGCAGAGTCTGGCTCTTATCTGGCTTGGAGCCTCCTGTGGTGGCGTTTCACCCTCTCTCCTGTGGATCAGAGACTTGCCTTTACATGCCCAAAATCTCACCTCCTCCTCCTCAGGGGCTGTAAACCTGGCCTCAGCAAAGCACCCTGCCATTTCCACAAGTAGGCAATGCTTTTGTGTCATTAGCCATTCACTTTTTAATCTCTTCCAGTCCATTTCTATCGGACAGCTTTCCAGCTCCTCTTCCTTGTGCAATTTTGATATCAGACAAACAATCATACTGCAACAACAACAGTAACTCCAAACAAAAGAAAATAATTGATATTTTTCATCTGATCCCTGTTTGTTCTCATTCTTTATTGACTATTTAGACAAAAGTAGCAAGAAAATGTGGTAAATATAAATGTAGAAAAAAGAAAGAAATTAAAATCTCTGGTAAAACTCCGGGTTCAATATGGTTCTCCAGGAACAACATGAAGAAAGCACTTTTAAATTCTTCTGAAGAATTTTATGCAGTTTTCTTGAAGTAGCATTTCTCTGAAAACAGTTTAGGCAGTACTTCACAGAACACAGTTTCTGACTTTACGCAACATTTGCTCACTTTGGCAACGTGTTTTCCATTTTCAAAACCAGCAGCACTGGCTTCCCTTTTATGCCCAATCTGGTGCTCTGAGGTCGTGAGGTACAATTAAACATACAAATTTATTGCTTTGTGAATTAAGTATATTTCAGTTTGGAAAAGCATGCTCAACTAGACAGGGAGTGCACCTTGCTGTGTTTCTGAGAGGGCTGAGATATTTCAAAAAGCTTTCTTCTGCATTTTCCAGAAGAACAGAAGATGGTCTACATATAGGGCTGAGAGAGCACTCATGTAATGCCAAAACTTACTGCAAATTCTTATTCAACAGCTTGAATACTGCTTACAGAGTTGAAATATCCTTTACACTAACACCACAGTTCTTTCTATAAGTAGCTTTCTCTTAAGCTACTGTTGGCTTAACCCATTCCTGCCCTTTCTGCAGCCTACATTCAAGCCCACTTTGGGCTTTCAACTTGGTAAATATGACCAAATACTGAATACATCTGGAAAAATTCACCCCAGACATTAGGAGGAGAACTGTGTGGTGGGTTAGTTTTCATCAGGATGTACTGAAAACAGTAATACAGATATTTCTGAGGGACAAAGCGGCAGGGACTTCTGACAAATTAAACTCCACAGACTATCAAAGCGCTCTTTCCTGAGGCAAAAGTAGCAGTCTTAGTGGGTGAAAAAAAATCCCATTTACACAGGTCAAAGAGCATTTATAAGTCCCCAGAGGAAGATGGACTGTCACCTCTGGAAGCATCAGAGTGTTTGGCCGAGCAGCACGTCCCTGTGTTCCTGCTGCCCCCAGCCCCAGCAGCGCCGGCTGCGCACACGCCAGGGCCCCTTGGCTTCACAGCACGGCACAGGAGGGTATTTATTCTTCTGCAGGCTTCAAAAACAGGAAGTGACATTTCAAGTAATTGCAGATTTACTGTTGAGCCCATGGCTGGTCCCTCTGCATTGTCCCTGCTTTCCTGTTTGAGCTTGGAGGAAGTGGCCACAGGGATGGGGGGATGGGAAACCTTCCTATGATGCTTCTGCAACTGCAGCTTACATTTCTTAGGGGAAGAGTGACAAAAATATATTCAAACTCTTGCCAAAGGCTTGCAAGAAATATTTGACATCTAACCTTTTACACCAACTGAGAGTTAAAGGTTAAATCACACACAACCCAAGTGTTTAGGAAAAGGATGTGTTTATGTCATCAACTTCTGTTGAGTTGTAAAGGAACAGTGTATGACAGGGGAATGGGCTCTGACTACCAGGAAAATACACAACAAATACTATTTATGAACATGAAAAGGGCCAGTTGGTTCTACATATTTATGTTTTCACATCCAAATGTCCATTTCAACTCAGATAGCTAAGTGGAGAGAGTGCAGGGTGGACACCACTGGCTGCTTGCTTTGCCTCTGTGCATCTAGACATCAGTTATTCCCCAAATATTCTAATTTCTCGTGTAGTATCACTTCTGTTGGGGAACCACCACAAAAGAATCTGAGAATCAGCCTTGCCCATTGCTCTTTGTAATTTATGGAGCTAAAAGTCCAGACTAGCCGTGGGTTTTCTAAAATAATACATTGGTATTGTCTAAACTCAGTGATGGACACACTGATTTTGTTGTGAAGTGCCAAAAAGACTCCATAGGCTATTTCACTCTACATAATGCTAACACTTCAGTGGTCGTATTTCAGGAAAAGTGATTCTGCCAGACATTGCTTCTTCCATCAGCTAAAAAAGTAGCTGAATTCAGAAGGATGTGCTCCATGAACTCAATAAAGATTTTTTCCCGTTTGAATTCTAGCACTCTGTAGGAATTTACCCAGCAAAGATTGATGACCCTCAAGAAAGAAAATCAGTTATCTTCTCCTGAAGTAATGAATATAATTTGTATGTTGCAGCTTTCTCTTGGAACAGATTACCCAGCAACTGATTGGGATCTGTCTCACCTAACTTTAGCAGTTCCGAATTAGTTGCTCCCTACACCTACACTGGAGATATATGGGATCTGTTGGAAGAAAATTCAGCTCATATGTCTTTTTAGATGGATAGATCACTGATTATAAAGGGAAACTATACAAATGCCTTATACTAAATTTCTAACTTGAGATGGTGACTGTTAGGTAAGCAGAATCCTGCTGTAAAAACTAAATTTTCTATATTTTGCAGAAATAAAATTAAAAATAACTTTGGGACACGAATTAAAGGTTAGTATTAATCCTCTGTGAATGTGCTCCATTCATTAAGAAAAAATGCAATGCTGCATAATCATTCTGAGTACTTGGTATTATGTGCCAACAAGTTGTAGCATGAATATAAACATTGTGCTGGCAGGGAAAGAGTGACTTTTGGAAATTTTCCGTTCAGAATAAGAAAAGCTGCCAATATCACCCACAGAAAAAAATAGAAAGTAGAACAGTATATTAAAAAAGTGTTCCAGCATAGGCTTTCTTATTCATATTCTGTCAGGCTAGAGGTTATTGATCTTAATTTAGTTGTGTTTTGTAAACATTATGCCTTGAGATGCAGACATTGTGCCACTAGTCCCATTTATAAAATGGAGCAGTCTGGAAGTTATTCTAGGAAGTTAGATTATTTTATTTTTAGATAAGTTCTTCCTCATTGGTGGTATTGTGTTCCTTAGATCACTGTTAAAAATATTTTTCTTAATTATTCTATTTTTCCTACAGTTAAGCAGTTGCGATTTGAGTCTCAAAGGTCAGAGGCAAAGACAGAGCTTAAAGACCAGATCCAGGTGCTGGACAGAAGGAATGAATATGGTCTTGACTGACCATATTCTATACATCATTTCCCTATGTTAATGTCTTTCCCTATGCCCACTGGGTCAGCTCATTAGTAATGTGTTTAAGTGCATGAGTGTCAATGTCACCATGGTGTTAGCTGTCACCTTGCAGTCTTTACAGCCAAATCTTCCACAGATTGGGGGTATTTGAGTTTTCAGACTGGTATTTCCATTTTCTTCTCTCATACATCTTATGAATTTCATCAGTACTACTCCAGCCTATTATTTTTCTGGCCCTTCAATAGGGAATACTTGGATAGGCCTTCCATTTCATACTTAAAATTTAGGATGCTTGCCTAACAAATAAGATATCGAAACTTTTCTCCAAGCTGGACAAAGCTGTTGTTCTACAGCCTGGGTGCTACTTTAACCACTGGATTTGTGCAGTGTGGAAGAGAGAGAATTGGCAGGAAGTATTGAAAGAAAATATTTTAGCAATTATCCAAAAAACAAAACTGAAACCAACAAACCAATGTACCTGCTATCAGACAGACCCAATAGTTACATAGGCAAGATCTCCACCTTTTTCACTGTATCACAGACTGACCCTTCAACATCCTTCATTCCAGGTGTTAGCATGGTAGTTGTGGGTTTTTTTTTAATTCATTAATCCCTTACAGCCACCCAAAGGAAATGGGAGCAAGATGAGCTTGCATGGCAAAGGGCACTGCTGTCTGCAGATTTGTAGTCTGTATTGACAGGCATTTAGTGTCTGAGAGATGCTGGCTTGACTGAAACTATTCCTGCATGGACCATCTCACTTCACGGGTTACTCTGAGTTTCCTTTGCACTGAGAGGCCTTGATAAATATTTTACATTGCCAAGAAAGGAACTGTTAATGATAAAATAACTAAGTTTTAAATATCAAATAAATAAACAACAATAACAATAACAATAATAAATAAAGTTTTTCTTTTGCATTAGGTAGGAATTTGTACCGGGTTAAAAGAATGAGCATGAATTGAACTTCATCTTTCAGAAGTTTCAATGCTCTGAGATAATGAGTGCTGAGAGATAGAAAAGAGGTGACACAGGGAGCAGAGATTCCCCCAGGCCTTTGCCTTCTCTTTGCAGTTACAGAAATAATCGTCATGGGTCTTTGATCCAGGAAAATGTGTGCCAGAAACCTCCATATAAATGAGGTCCAGCCCACCAGCCATGGATCTGCTGAAAAAGTTGTTTTATTTTCAGTGGAAATATTATTTCTTGTTCACTAAATTTCATAGGGAACATGAACTGTCATGATTTTACCTTGTTCTTCAAGTAGATGTTCTATACTATTAAACAACTGATGATAACACCACATTGTCCTCAGTTTTGATTTTATAATGTATAGTTAAATGAAGATTCAGTGTATCCTAAAATGCATATGGAGGAAATTTTGTGAAATAACTTCCATATTTTTTTCCAATTCTTTTACAGACTGCTACTATTTAAAAGAGTTATTCAGGTTTTTGTAATTCTGACACTTGAATCTACTTTCTTAACATGCTCCATTTGGAAAAGTGAAGTTAAATGTCTCTGAGAATGCTGTCACAGCCAGCTGCACAAATGTTACTCCTTAAAATAATATATTTCAGCTGAAATTTGGAGAAAAAAATTATTATATTATTAACAATTTGCTTTCCCCAGAAGCAATTTGACATACAAAATGCTTGGTATTTCTCCTTAGTCTTGTGGTCTGACCATGCAGCCACACCTTATCATTGTGGTATAAATTTAGGGTTTTATAAGTGCAATTTCAAGCTCTCAGATTTAATGGGATATAGAAATCAACTGCTCTGTCCCTTGAACTGTGACCTTAAACAACTAGGCCTTTTCCTTCCCCATGGGAATCATGTGATTGCACTCTCAGCAGATAATTTTTCTGGATTCTTTTATGGTATTTCCTACAGAGGAAAACGATCCCATTATCTCACTTTAAAAGATTACTAATGAGTATTTTCATGTTCTTTTTTTTTTTTTTTTAATATATGTCTTCTTCCCTTTCAGCTTATCTAAAACCATATGCTTTAGAAGATGCAAGAAAGGATCACAGATGTATTTTTTCCCCACAGGACAAAAGACAAACTGCAATAAATATGATAACAAGCTGTTGATCAAGAAACTTTGCTGTAATATAGAATGAGAAATAGTTAAACAGAAAATCTGTGATTTTCTACCAAAACAGAAATAAATCACCGTTTGAAGTCAACACAGAAAAGGTTCTGTAGTATCAGACTGTTGATTCCAACAGGATTTGATTCCAACAATTTTCAGGAAGAATTTATGTTCTCTTGTTTGTGCAATCCCTCACAAGGACACAGCTAATATGCCTTCATAAACTCTTACTTTTCTAAAGTAACATTTTCTTAAGAAAAACATTCAAGCAGGTTTTCAAAGGCTCATGACATACAGGAAGTTCTCAGAAACAGAAGCATGAATAACTGAACACTGCTCTCAGTTTCTCTGACTTGTCACTGAAGTAATCCAGAATTTAAGGCTGCTGTACTGACCAAAGATTTTGACTCACCATCACTCACAATTGTTGTGCCATACAAAGCTGGATGCCTCACTGTTGAAAGGAAATCTATGGCAATGTAATTTCAGATTTTGTCTGAAAAATACATGGATATTTTGTGTACATAGTCCAGTTGTCATGCATAATATGTACATCACATGTTTTTACAAAGAAGTGCATCTTCCCTGTATTGAACCAAAATCAACTGCATGAGTCAAAGATTTCTGTAATGAAAAACAAAGGCCTCCAATAAATAAAAATTCTGGTTAAAGCTAATTTGTTGTTCTGAGAATATGTACTCACTACTCTTTTATTGTGAAAGTGGTTATTAAAAGAGCAGCTGCTGACATACATAAGCAAATTCAAACCATTAATTCCTGACTTAGCTTTCAAATCCCGAGAGTGGAAAAATCATGAAAGAAAGTATTTCTTACAAGATTTTCCTTTGTGACATCCACAAAAGACTGCTTTCTCCTGTTTTCCCCCTGTGGATTATGATTACTTATGTTTCCAGGCATCTGACTGCAAATCCAAGATCCTAGGGCTCCTTTACAAGTTCTAAAATGAGTGACTTCATATTCTTTCTGCATGCCTTTGCAATTCTTTTGCTCTAGGCATTTTAATTCCACTCCAGGGAAAATTAAGACATTTTTAACAATGGAAGTAAATTTAGCTCACCAAAACTCAGTGAAGTAATGATACAGGTGGGATGGGACAATTTCTTAATGACAAGAAAGGTAACAGGATTCTCTTGGTAACTAAATGTGCTTTTTTCATTTACTAATGTTCTGGAGATTTAGAGGATAAGCTATAGCAAGTAATTCTCGTTAATTCAGGTAATATGGGGATACGTATTTAGAAATTAAAGTTCTGGATTTAATACAAAGAAAATATTCTATGAGAGTATAAACTGATTTGTTACACACCAACTGTTCACTAAAATTTTCTTCCATTTCTCAAGACATGTTACAGGAAGCTTTTCAAAAGGTAGAGGGTTGGTAGAATTTTATGTATTTTAAAACAAACAAACAAACAAACAAACAAAAATAAATAACCAAACACACTTTCCTTTTAAATAAAAGATATTTTTTTGTCCTGAACTGCAGAGTCACTGTATGTCAGAAGGATCTTCCTTTGATACTTATATGGAACTGAAGGATTTGTCTCCTGATTAGTTCCAGCCAAAAATTCATAGTTGATTTTGAGCTTCCAGTCGAAATTTAGAAAGCAATAGATGGTTCAACAGTTGTGTTTTCACAAGTCTGGAGTTCAAGTAATTTTTCCATATCTTTCATGATGTACCATACCCTCACACACTCTGATCTTACTGGAAAGTTTTCTGCCCTGCCTATTTCACAGAATCTTTTGAACAAGGAAAATAAATTGACCTTCCTCTGTCTCTTATTGTAACTCACTGAATCACTATGGCAGACCTCTCTGTAAATTTTCAAAGTTGTCGGCTTCCGTATTGAAAGAAAGTGTTGACACCGGATCTGGAAAGATTATTGCAGTGAGAGGCTCTGTAATTTCTGTATTAAATTACTTCCCTACTCCCACCTTCAGGTTTCCTGAGAATGCATCTGTGACTTGCATTTAGCTTTCTTGCACAGGCCTCAAGGTTCCAATGCACTCTCCAGTGTTGCTGCTTTCCAGGATTCCATCTCCAATCCTAGCAGTGTACCTGGCAGCTGTGCTTCCTGGAATCTGGCATAGAATTTAGCTGTGTTAAAGTGATGCTGCTGAAACAGATGTACCTTAGGAAGTAACACAGCCAGCCTATATAACTGATCAGTTCACATCTCATTTACACCTCCAATGAATTATACTGATAAATGCTAGGTATTGCTAGGAATTTTTATATTTTCCTCAATAAGGACTAACTAGCATTTAGAAACACCCATTTCCTTTTCTCTGATACTTTTTCTGATATATCAGCTACTCAAGTCTCTCACAAACCAAGATTTTTTGCATTCATTCTGTTATAACATTGGAGTGCTTTTCTGATGGAACAGACTTTCCTTGATTTAACTGTGGTTGCTGTTAGCTTGACATTTTGGAAGTTCACAAAAATGCAACTTTCAGAGTGTGTAAGACCATCGTTTAAACATAAACGATGCAATTTTCTCTGGAATATGAACTCGTTCCAAACTCAACTTTACTCCAAGTTCAATGCAAAAGATATTGAATTTATACATTGATGTATAAATTATTCTGTTGCAGGCTATCTTCAGTTATCATGCTCAATAGTTTTACCAAATTAATAACGATTGGCTAAATACTTTTTTCTGTTGAACATTCAACATCCTGTTATCTTTAATTCTAATGGCCATGGTATTTCACTGACTTTAACTTCCTCCTTCTTTTATTAGTGTTTTTAGCCAATATTGTCCTTTCTAGTTGCCAGGTTTTCTATAGCACATTCATACTCAGCCATTACAAATGTCTTCATTCCTCTTCATGTTGCTTTTTTATAATTACAGCCACCTTCAGAAATCATTATCAGTTTGGAGCATTTAGGAAAGCCTTATTTGGCCAATTTCCCAGAAGGTTTGAAGGATTCCTGATCAGCATTTGTTCTGGTTATTAAACCAAATTGTATCAGTCCCAGGATTTCTACAGGACTTATACCGATCACCCTGGGATCTAGGAGACAACTTTTCTTTTTCCATCTCTAGTGAGCTGCAGAAGGAGGCAAGGAATGCCTTCTCGTAATGCTTACAAAATGGCTACAACTACAGGAGTTATATTTGGCAAAGTGCAGTTGTTATTATTATAGACCTTATAGATGTTTAATATATTCTCAAGTACTAAAAATTAATTTTTCCTCCAGGTGGCCAGTTCAGAAAGAATTTCCATGCATATCAGATTGGCAGAAAATGCACTGCCTGTAGTATGTATAGTAGGAGGAGTAGACATTTGTGTGAAGTGTGCCCAACTTACTCAAGAACTTGGTTGCTGGAAAGACCACATAGCAGCAAAAGTAATTCCTAACTGTTCTTTCTATTTAAAGATCTATTTCTGTTCAATTTTTGTCTTCAGCTTTGAGAGACTGGATCTTTTCAAGCACCCAATATGGATATTAATCATAACTGTATTATTCTATTCTCATGTGAAGAAAGCATAATTGTAACTACATCTGCTTGATTTACTATTTGTAATTACATCTACTTGATTTGTATTTGTACTTGTAGAGCACTAAAATCTCTTAAACTGACAGTCTGTAGCTGAACACATTTCTCCTCAATATTTTAACAAGGAAGGGGATAGCTATTTTATTTCCTTAGGCTATTCAATAGTCTATTATATTGTCTTAGCATTATCCCATTCTGTGATTTATAATTTAGTATGTGAATTAGTATACAATCAAGGTTCTGTTTTTCTGGACTCTTTGCAGCTCTAAACCGTGTAATATCCCCACTGTCTTTCCTAAATAGTCTGTAACCAATGAGTTTAATATCCAGTCATGTGAGTCATACCACTGCAGTTGAGTAATGCCAACTAGCTTAAATGTCTTTTCCTAAATTTGTATTTTGCATTTCCCAGATTCTCATAGTGGTTTTAAGAACAGATTGTTTTTTCTCATTCTTCTTCTTGATATTTCAGTCCTTTTATGTTTGTTTATATGTACTTGCAAGTTCTTCTGCATAGACTATATGTTCTTTCTTTATTTACAAAGGAAGAAATAGCCCAAAAGTCACCCTTTCTACCTTCCCTAGAACCTATCCTTTTCTGGAGTAGTTTCTCTGAAATACAGATAGTTCTCATTTATGTTACAGTAGAAATGACCCTGATGCATGAGTAAGTCCAAGAGAGGCTTGAATACAGGTAGGGAAGCTACACATGCCTGTGCCTGACCTCTGTATAGTTTCATTTATGGTAGGTAGTATTCAGATAGTATAAAGATGAAACTTCCCACCTGGATTATGGTAAGTAAAACTCCCAATTTATGCATAGTGTAGATGAAGCAGAAACCTCTTGGAATAACAAAATTTTATTATAGTAACAAGGAGACAAGCATGTCTTAAAATAGCCAGGCTGATGACCTGGGATTAATAACAGTCTTTTCCCACTTGAATTTCAGTGAAATGGAGTTCAAACATGTGCCTGGTCATGTTTCAAATCTCTTGCTGTTAAATGGATATTTTCAAATGTTGTTCCAAATGAGAACTGAGAAATTACTATTTTTGTATAAAACACAGTGTTAGAGGCTGACTGTTGTAGGGAGCTGGTGGAGGGCACCAATAACTACATTTTCTTCAAGAAACTAAGTTTCTTAAAAGTGGTAATATTAGTACTTTTGCTTCAACAGAAAAATCTAGATATGCTTTATGTTTCTTACTGATGTATTAAAAGGCTGTGGTTTTACAGAGTTTTACATTACTTTACTAAGCACAGAACATCACATATGGGATATGCTGTGTACTGACTGAGGAGGTTTGACACTTTTCTCTCTTCCTGATCATAAGCGTGACCAGTCAAAGCTCCTGGGCTTTTTATTTCCTCCATAGGCTCTTTTCATAGGGGCTGATACTGAATTCAGAACTCTTTCTAGATGTTCTATGAAAGTAGGTACAAGGACTGTTGCAACAGAACTTAAATTCTTCAACCAAACCTACTCACAGAGGAAATTGGTTTGACACACGCTAAGTTATGTATATGCTCATAATTAAATGCATACAAAGACATACAAAGATGAAATTTTTACTGCCCTGCAGCAGGGATTCTGAAGCTGGTGGTGAACAGAAGGAGGAACTGCTGCTGTGGTACTGTGCAGGCTCTCTGCAGGCCCAGGGAGGCAGAATGTGTGTGTGTGTGCGTGGTGGCATGAGTACAATATGTTTTATGTCTTTTATGGAACACTATGCAGAAGTTCTGAAGCACTCTAATTCAGCATCTAGCAGCAGCAAAACAAAAATGTCTTTCTGCTCAGCAGCACAGACCACATGCGTGGTGTGCTGCTCGCTGCTCTGCATAAATGGAAAGGGGAAGGAACTGGATGTGAAACACCTTGTGCATATAACAGCATTTAAGGAAGATATTTATACAATACAGAAGTACAACACTCTGTGTATGTGTTGCTGAATGGAAAGATATGTTATTTTCAGGAGGAAGGTTTTTGAGGCTTATATTAGCTGTGAGTGAAAGACGTGTAACTCTAATGGATCACATAAGATGTTAAGAGTAAACCCATGATCAGAGCTAGTGCTGAGAATCAAAACCTCATTTCATTATGTGCCAGGGGTACCCCAACACATCTGTACAGTTGTCAAGAGAGCCAAAGGGTTCAGATGTGCTTCCTGTTTCCTTCTGTTAATTGAGGAGGAGTTCATGGGAGCTCCAAGTAAGACAGTTCAGCACTGTTTTCTTGGTCTTGGAGGTTATTTTTGAACAGTGATATATTAAAGGTCATCACTTCTTGTTTTCTGTGCATATGTGATGTGGCTTTAAAAATAGGCTTTTCAGCTTTGTTTCATAAAGTAATAGTATCCTTGTAATACAGATGTAATTGCTATAGATGAGCCCATTATTGTTTAGCAAGGCCTCTTTCTTGCAGAAAAACCCCATAATTTTTAGGAAAAAAATATTTTGGATTTACCCTTTAATTTGGTTGAGTAATAGCTACTTTTGATAAGAGATTAATCAAACTGATAACTTCTTATATCCAACTAAGGACTGAGAACTCAGTTGTCCTTTGTTTGTCAGTGTTATCATGAGCTTGCATTAAACCTTTCTTGATTTCATGCTTCATAAAAATATAAGCTAACTGTAGTTACAATAAATATCATTCTTCAATCTAGAATGAGGCTATGATTGTTTTGCTGAGTGGCATCTTCATAATAGAAATTTAGTTGCTAATTCTGAAGACATACAATTAGAAAAATTGGTCCCCATGAGACCAAAAGTGCCAGTACCTTATATGTAATATAAATACAGAATTCCTTTGCTTTTTATTCCATCCCTGAGAACAGTCATATCCCACCTTCTCTGTGCCCTGCCATTAGGGACCTGTAGTGAGCATGAAGAGCCAGACCGAGCTTTCTTAAGGCTGGACACCAAACATAGCTCCTTCAGCCTCTCTTTGTGTGCCATATGTTCTAGGCCCCAACCATCCTGAAGCTGTTTTCCAGACTTGCTCCATGATTGCAGTTTCTGTCTTGTGCTTCCTCCAGTTTTGGGTTTGTCAGTACTGCAATGTGGCCTGAAAAAGGAGAGCACTCTCCTCCTCATCCTAGTGACTGTGTGCTTGCTGAGACAGCCCAGCCTGCAGCCTGCCCTCTTCCCCGTGAGGGCACACTGCTGACCTTGTCCTGCTCCTTTTTTCACCAACTCCCTGAGAATCTCTTTTCCATCCAGTCAGATCCTCCCCCGTGCCACTGTGTAGGCTACTGTGTCCTAGCTGCAGGACCTGGCATTTCACTGTGTCAGACTTAATGAGGTTTTCATCAGCTGCTCACTCCTGTCTGTCTGGATCCCTCTGAGTAGAAATCCTTTTCTCCAGTATCTAAACTGCTCTCCCAAATACACTGTGAGCATCCCACTGTCCATCTCATTAGGAAAATGCTAAACAGTATCAAATGCTGAGGAACTCGACTCCTGACTGAACACCAGTTTGTACTGCTGATCACTCCCAAAAACCTTTGGCCCCAGCAGTGCAGCCAGTTACTAACACACTGTGCTATCCACCTATTCAAACTGTATCTCAATAGTTTGTGTGATATTACATGAAAATACGCAGCACCAACATATTTAAAATCCATGCTGCTCTGTTTCTGTACATATTTTAGATGTGTGGGTCTCATCAGAATTTTCTCAACTTGATAATTTGCTTTATGCATGAACTGTGGCAGAGAACAAGACTATGTTCACTCTCTGGTTTTATCAGAGTGGCAAAGCTTTAGGCAAAGCTTGGGTTAAGTGCTTATTCCCAAATTTTCAGTCAATGACTGTGATCACTGACTTGGCTGTTGGCTGCCTCACCTAAGACATAGTTAGGGCTGAAGTCAAAATTTTCAGTGATGTATAGGGCGTGTGAGATGGCACAAATTTGAAGGCCAGATTTGATTCCAACAAATGCTGATTCTGTCCTGAAAAGAGACATCGCTGAGGACCTGGCCTGCTCGAGCTCTGCATTTCCAGTCTTTGCTTAAGATTGCAAAACCATCCTCAATGTTATCTCTGTGGCTGACTTGCAAGCAGCCTAAACTTCTTGCAGGAACAGTGGATTTGCTTAAATTTTTAGGTGTCTAGACTTGAAAAAAAGTAGAAGTTCTTTTATTAGCTAACCTCCATCCTCAGGTGCTTAAACAGCAAAGGAACTACAAAATATGTGCAAGTTGAAGTCAGGCTATTATGCCCTGTGTTGATACATGAGTCACTAAGATGGCCTACCAGGAGGATAATAATGCATTTGTCTAGATATAGCCATGTGCAAGATGTGGGAGCTCCTGAGAGCTTCAAAAGTGAAGTAATCTGATTATAAAATCAAAGTATTTGACTATTCCACTAGAAATCAGTGCTGACATTGTAAGAATAACTTTCTTTGTTCTACTGTTTTATTTTCAACCAGGAGTGTGGCTTGCTGAGCTTATCTGCTTGCAGCTGACCTTTAGCAACAAGCACCTGTATGTACACCCACACCACCCACCTGTCTACAAGCCCCAGCCACCTCCTCTGCATATTTAGTAAACATTTCAAACTACTGATTTAGGGGATATCCAGTTTCTCAGCAGCAGGTACTTGTCACCAAATGGAACATTTCAGTTCTTTGTCCATTGTGCTAACAAGGGGGTGAGCCTAAATTGTTTGGATGCTTGTACTCGGGGTGGGGGGAGAGTTTAAGCATCACTACCTGTCCTCGTCTTTGCAATAAAAAGATGCTGACCACAAAAGTGCCTGTGGAGAGTAGACAAGAAACCTTGTAGCATCTGATAGCTGCATAGTTCTGTGGCAGACAGGCTGCCCTGCACGGTGTGTCCGTGGCCTCCATGTCCACCTTAACCTCTGTACTTAATTCTGCGATGCCTTCAAACCAGCAAGGACCACACTGACCCAGCACTCGATGTTCCTCCAGCCTTGTCTGATCAGTGTGTGGGCAAGGTCATGGGTGCTGCATCTATCAGCTCTTCCCAGACCAAACATGAGTGCTTGAAGGCCAAAGATTCTCTGCAACCTCCTTTTCTGTCTGCTTGCTTGGAAGGTTGAGATATTCTAACTCTCTCCTTACTCCCTCACTTTTGCAGCCCTTCAGCTGCCTGTGGGAATGGTGTAGGGGGATGCTCAGTTATCTGAAGGCTCTTGAGAGTTTACCTCGCTGCTTGTAGCTTTAGGTAAATACAATAGTTTACGTTATTTTGGAGATTTTCTCACAGTCCCAAAATATTCTTACAAGTCTGGGCCACTGTGGCACCTGTGAAATAATTAATTTAAAGATTCTAACTGCTGAAGATAGGGATTGTTTTTGTCTTATAATAAAAACACAAAGGCTCCACTAAGCTTGCTGTTTTCCCAGGTGATTAAATTCAAGAGCATGACTTATATGCAGATTGAGACCCTGATTTTTTAAGGATAGAAAAGTTTCTGGTCAGGGTTGTTAGTGTCTGAGAAATAACTAGATTATATTACTCTGAAGGTAAGGTGTTACTTATTCAAGAAGTTGGATTTTGAATAATGATGTAAATATCTTGTTTCTATTTAATTTTGACAACAATTTATTTGCAGAAAAAGGAAGGTATGAGTTGTGTCACTCAGATGCTGAAGTCCCATCTGTTCCATGCAAAGGGAATGCCTGAGGAAAGGCAAGTGTGTTTGATCCACTCTTTTCCCATGCTTGTAAAGCTGTCTGTGGTTTGGAAGTTTGCCTCAGCAAGTTCAGTGGGAACATATAGGGCAGTGACCCTGTTAAAGCTGTGTATAGTAGTACCCATTGTGAACGAATTTGTTGATGTAGTGAGGTTCAGGTCTGCAACAATGAACTATATAATGCTTATAGTGAATTCAGTCAGGTTTGGTTTGTTTTTTTTTTTTTAATGTGGACTCTGTCAGATAAGATTTCATAGATTCCTAGAAGAAATAAGGAACAGCTCTAGTCAAAAGACTATCTATTCTGGATAGTGTATTTGAGCTGAAACAATTTACTCTTTCATACCATCTCCATTAATTTGTTCCAGAGAAGCAGAAATTGCTTTAGAAGTGGTTTGTAGCAAGGCATAGCAAGCTTTCCTTGTTGAAACGGAAAAGGATAACCTACAGGCTGTGCAAAATAAACCAAAAAAGAGGTTCTGGTGTGTTGGCTGTATCAACCAAGAGCCAGAGGACTGGAACTAGAGAATTTTTTTTGCTTTTCAGAGAATCACATTAAAATAAATAAACACATGTATATGTTCAAAAAGTATTTGGCAGAGACTCTGAAATACATTCTCTCTGGTTATGCTATAATGGTTACAAGGATGTTTGGAGATTAAAAAATCAGTTTGTGCTTTGGAGATTCTGGGGAGAGTGGGAGGTGAAACGCATGTCTTGGGCTTGGCACAATAGCCCATTAAGTTTCTTTTCTGTTCAATATTCTGAGATATAAGTGGCTCAGGATCAGAATTGAAAAGATTCAGCACTTGGCTTTTTTGGAGAAGGTGATGTAAAGAGCTGGAGGGGATACAAGGAGCAAGAGCAAGTCTTAATCAGTTCAGTAAGTAAGAACCAGCAACATTTCCAATCTAAGTATTTTTTTGATTAGGGGACACTGCTGTAAGTCCTGAATTAAAGATCTTGATCTGTTTGATCCTCCTCAAAGCAAATTCACAGACTGTAAACTGCAGTAACATTCCTGTGTTTTCTCCAGGACAGAAGTCCTGGCATCCTTACCTGCTGGGTTATCCGTGAGTGCCCTCTGTGGGTCTCTCCCGGTAACTGCAGAGCGAGGCACGGCCAGCGCTCACACGGCAGCGCAGTCCAGAGCAGCGCAGAGCTCCCTGTGTCCCGGAGATTCAAACGATGCTTTCCCAGAGAAGGGCTGCGAGCCACGTTTTGACTTTTTACACCTTCAACAGGGGCTGTCAAGTCACTTCTCTCTATGTGAGCTTCTGCAGAGAGCTCCCACTGCTGTGCTGACACCAGGTAAACTCTGAGCCTGGTGTTTCTATAGTAGCAATTAATGTAAACAAAAGAATCCACGAAAACAAAAACCTACATACTTTTATTTGATTAGCTTATAAATCAGCTTGTTGTAATGAGAAATGCAAATATTTGTTTTCAGGTTGCAAAACTAATCTTTGTAGGAGATCAGAAAATGAGACTTTTTCTGCCTCCTTTTGTACAAACTGGGATGTTCCATCAAGATTGAAATCAAATGTGTGAAAAGGCAGTGCATCACCTTATTGAAAAACAATTTCAGCAGAAAGAAAATCAAATGCATTATAAAAACAACTAGTTGCTTGAAAATTAATAAGCAGAAGCAGGGATTTATATGCTCACTGCAGGACCAGTTCAGACACAGGTTCTGCAATTGAAATTATGTCTTCCAAGGTGTTGCTTCACAATTTGTGACAATTCGAGAAGGAAAATGAAAGATCTGGAAATAGGACATGAAGAGTAGAAACTTCCTGGACCAGCAGCTCCAACCCCCATCAGTCATGGACCAATATATGGGGTGAGCACTTTACAGCTAATTAACTTGTTTCTCATTTCACCCTGCAGGCAGGCTGTCCTCAGTCCCAGGCCTTGGAGGGTTAGACACCTGTCTAGCTCCTGAATGGTTTATACCTATTTACCTATTTCTTTACTTGCCATAATTGTACTCCAGTCTTTGATTTAATATATTTTTGGGGTTTTTTTTTGTTTGGGTTTTTTTGCTTGTTTATTTTTTTCCTTTTTTTTTTTTTTTTCCTTATTTTGTTTTTTTTTAATGGATTTTGGTGGACATTTATTGTTTGTTTCTGGTGGGGTTTTTTTTGTTCGTTTGTTTGGTTGGTTTTTTTTAATTGTTGGTTTTTTTTATTGTTGTTTTTTTTCTCCCCTGGAAGTTCAATTACCAGACCAGCTTGGCACAATCTTCTCTCAAGGACAAGCACTCTACACTGAACTGTATTCAATTAAGTTTCCAGTTATCTGTTTCAAACAGTGAAACCAGTCTTAAAACTTCTGATACTGAGCCAGCAGAGCAGGTTATAATTATGTAATACATTACCTGGCATTCATCAGATCCTGGATGTTCTCAGCCCCATTTTTAAACAAATATTTTTGGGATGCAGTGGGGATGATTTTTCCCCCTCCCTTCCTTGAACTCAACACCACTTTGATATGGAAGCCATCCTTCTCTCAGGTGCCACCAATTTGCTGCTGTAACATGACTGCTGACCCCATGGAGACCCCACGGAGCTTCCAAAATATTTATGTGCCGTGTACTTTTCCTTGCTGGATGGATACATTGGCACAGTTAGAGACTCAAATTCTCCTTCTACCCTTTGACCTATAGGTTGCAGTTTCTGCTTGCAAAACTCCTGTTATTCCACTAGATGGTACCACAACCATTGCAGACACTGGGACCTGCATTTTTGTTGTGTAATTTGAGTATAGCTCCCTCATCTCATAATTTTACCATTTTCCTTTTAGGCATACAGAGTTAAGAGTGTTGGGAAAACTGAGGAGGCTGAGGAACTGAATCCTATGGAATCTGTTTGTTGTGTATGTGACAGATTGAGGGTATTGATATAGTTAGGAATGTCAGAGCTACAAAATGGAGCAAGGAGTTCTCATTTCAGTCTGGGTAAGACCTGTACTCAACCAAAAACAGCCAAGCTTAGCTTGACCCAAATGTACCCTATTTTCTTGAACACAGGCCTTTAGCTGATATTAAACCTCCTAGATTTTTATCGAATCTGCTGAGGAAATATCTCCCACAATCACCAAGCCGAAAAAGATAAAAGTGTGAAAAGCATTCTTTAGAGCATAAATGCAGTCTGAGGTCCTGGGATTGCACACGTTTGATTTAATTGGTAACTTGCAGATATAGATTTATTCAGAAAACACATAAGAGCAGTCCTTTTCTAAAACAAACAACCAATACAAAACATCAAACATGTGCCTTGCTCTTTAATTTGCTTAAAAAATATGGTATACATATATGATATACATGAGCAAATATATTTGATTCTGGATTTGAGTAACTTTTGAAAAAGTTACATCTCCTTATACAGAGATGAAGTAGAACTTAAATCAGTAACAATAGTTTATGTCAACATTTCCTTCACATACAATCTGTGCTCCTTATCTTGACTACCTGTGATTATGTACACGTGTCAAAACAGATATAGTTCTGTGACTACTTACCCTTCAATCTGTCACTGGAATTCTGAAACACTGACAATGGACAATAAAGTGTCTGAGTAGATCCTCTATTTATGCATAAGGCTAGTTAAACATACAACCCAACAACCAACCAAAAATCACTTTTGAAACTAACAATTTTAACAAATGTTATGCAAGACACATCCTCTCAGTCTACGGAGTTGACATAACAAAGATACAGTAAGTGTACCAGATTCCAAAACTTTGTATTGAGATTCTTGCCAAGCTTTTTCTCATACCTTTTGACTTAAACTTATAGCTTGTACCCTACCAACAATGGGATCTCTTCGTCACCTTGGGAAATCTGGCCATTTGTCACTGCCAGGGAAGGTTTGAAGGGGAAAATGCTTAGTCTGGTACATCTCAGCTCAGAGCTATATTAGGTGTCATTCACTGGCTCCACAGTCACCTTCAGGATGTTCTGCAGGCTTCTGAGGGTGCTCTGCGATGACTTTAATCATTCTATTTGTGCTTTTCCCCCTACCTCACTCTGCTCGTCTCATACTGGGACATATTCTCGGCACTATTACAAAGCTTTCAGCTGACTTACATTTTTAACTCAGTAGATCAAAGAATACTTACCATACCACAACAGAGACAGTAGTAAAATGCACTTAAGTCTGACTTAAATTAATTTGTTTTCAAGAATGTTTTATTAGGTCTTACAATTTCTGAATGTATTTTGTAATCCACAGGGTTTTTTAAAACGTTGCAATTTATGATTGCATTTCTTCAGACTTGCATAGTCTTCTGCAGGGCACAGACCACCAGCAAGCCTTAGAGACTTTTCCTCTGCCAGTGCATCACACTGAAACATGGTTGTCTGCTTAACAACAGTGTCTACAGTAAGTGCTGCCCTTCAACAAGTGATGGTAAACAGGGATTTAAAATAACCTGGAACACCTCTCACAGCGTTACAATGGTTTTGATAAAGTAATCTCTAGGCTGTTTAGTAACTTCATCCTGCACCAGAAATTCTACCTCATCTCTGTGTAAGAACAACGTTTTACCAAATGTCAACCAAACCCAAATCCAAAGTTCCTTCTCAAGCTTTTTAACACAGCTTTTGTGATTTTTTTTTCCCTTTAGTATGGACACATTTTCTGCACTCTAGGAAATGGCTGGATTCTTTATCCTCTACCATCTGGTCCCCTTTCCCCACTGCAAATGAATCACTTCTGATAATTAGCTGTCTAGCCTTTGAAAATGAATTTTGAAAACTGGTTTTCTGAAGAAGTAATAATTTTTGTTCACCTGAGTGATATTTAGTGCTTAAGGATTCTTGCAGCTATAGAGTAAAAATTTGGCTAAACACTGTCATTCGGCCATGTAGAAATGAAGAATAAAAATATCCTATCATCTCAAAATTGCACAAGAAATATAGATGAACATAATTCATTTGCCTACTTGTGATATGGTAATAAAGCTGTGATAAGGTCTATTATCATTGCACACAAATTACATTCTATTTCCTTATTTGTGTAGATAAGAAAGGATTTTACATCAACATTTAGGCATGGATGAAGAAATTCAAAGAGATGGTGAAGACCAGAAATACAGCTTCTTTTTTCTTTTTCTCAAGCAGTTTTTGCAGTGACTGCTGAAGTCTTATCAAATCAGAAACAACAGAATCTCATTGCATTAAATGGCTAACTGGGGGAATCTTTTCACAGTGATTTTTATTATGGCAGTTAGCTCTTTATATGCTCTGCAGAAAGGCTAATGACATCCTAGTGTAATTAGGTGCTCAACAATGAAAGCTTAAATCACTCAAATGTAATCAGACATGAAGTACTATGAGCTGAGAGATTTAGATTATTCTAACATTAACTAATTTTTCTAATATGACACTAAATGTCCTGTGCTGAATTCGTTGATTGAGTTGAATGATGGTGGTGTGAGTCACTGTATTACCTTATGTTTAATCAGCTTGATTCATCTGAATGTCTTTGACATTTACGGATGTCTTTGCTCTTGCATACTATTTTTCCTTGTGTTTTCCCAAAAGATATGGCTTGAGAGACATTCTAGAGTCCCAGTGACTTAGTTCTCAGTAGACCTTCTAATGGACTCTGAGAATTAAATACTTTTCCCACCACTTCATGTTTTTTCCATTGTGAATAAGGAAAAATATTTAATTTTAGTCAATTTTCCTCTTCAAGGTCAAGTCTCTTTAGTTTCATCATTTTCCATCCAGAATTGACTCTTTTATGATCATGGCAAAGGGAATATTATTAGCTTATACGTGCATAATCATAAGATATTCCTGTCAGGTTTCTTGTAGTGGATGTTTATTTGTAATACAAGCCATTAGAGTTACAGTCAGAGTCAGTAGGAAACCTTTATTTTAGGTGCCTTCACATTGCCCAAATTTAACTATGTTGACAGAAGCTTTTTCCATGTCTGATGTGTTTTATCCTGGTTTTATTTTGACAGTTGGCGGAAAGCTCTCCACTTGTTCCTGCCCTGAGCTCTTATTTTGTTTGAGTGAAAGAAGGACAACAATTTTCTTTTGTCTCCCTGGTCCAATGTCAGTCAATTTATTTTGGAAGGTTTTGACAAAAGGGTCCTATTATCCAATATTGGATTGTGGGTATTATCTAGAAGTAATATGAAGGAAGATTTTATATGACTGGCAGATGATCATGCTAGTCTATAATTTCTTTTTGTAATCCTATCTGGTTGTTCACACACTGGATAACACTCAGTGAAGTAGAGTTGTCTTAGGTGGCAGTAGTTTGGTTTGAACCATTTATGCAACTTCACTTAAGATGCATGTGGGAAAATAGTATTGTTGGACATCTGAACATCCTAATTTACTTAACAATACAATGCTGGACATACACACATACAAAAAGTAAGGGCTGCCAAGAAAAATGATGGTTGGTAAATACTCTTAATGGGCTTTATCCCAGCTTATAAAGTGGCAGGATATGAGAATTGCTTCTTGCTTAGTGTGTGAAATAGGAGTTAGTCAAGGCATATTGAAACTGGGGCTTTGATCCCTGGCTCTCTGCTGTGAGGAGGGAAGTTCAGCAGGGAGGAAAGCAGAAGACAGCAATTGGAGGGTCACACTGAAGCCTCAGTCTGTGAAGATGGACTATAGGGTCCATTCTCTTGTGGATTTTCAGGCACTCTCCTTGGGTTTTTAATCCCCAACTTGTGCTTTAATTGATCTAAGAGAAGTGTTATATATGGTGTATTCTTTCTGCCATCCTCTGGAGACAAGGCTTATTTATGGCAGTTTTGTTTTGGAACATTGTGTTATGCGTTTTACTTTGTCTTAGGGAATGCTGGTCAAAGACGTTTGCCCTTTATTCTGGCTTTGAGTTGAGCTTTACAGTAATTATTTATTTTATGGGAAAAACTCAGCTCTCTGTGTCTAGTTTTCTAAATGTCAGCCTAAGCTTCATATTTTAGGTAATTTGCTTTTAAGACAATAAGAATCAGGTGAAAATGCAAAGTCAAAAACGTTTTGGTGAAGTATAGTTTGGAGTACTAAGCAAAATGTCCAGAATAATATGAGCATTAATGTGTGATGAGCATTAATAATCCAACAGACTAGTGCTCTCTTTTCACTAGCTATATATTTTAGCTTTTATAAACAGTTTTAAATAATCTGGTTAATTTTATTTTTCTGTGAACTCTGATAAAGAAATTAATTTCAAGTCAATTCTGCCTCAATGACTCTCAAGAGGGAGAAAATTATTTTTAGATAGCAATTTTAAGGGAGAAAATATTTCTAGGGGAAAAAAATCTGTAATTTATATCCTGTGACACTTGCTGGATGTAGAAGAAAAGTCCAGGATCATGTCATGGTCAATGAGAGAAAGAAGCATCCAGAGCTAGTTAATAGAGTAATATTGTAATCTTAAAACAATTTTAATGCATAAAATAGTAATAAAATTTTGAGGCATGTGTTTCATTTTGGACTGTATATATTGGCAGTCAAAGCATGGAGAAAATATGCTTGGGTTTTATGTGTGTTTATCATCACAGCTTATATATTATAAAGCGTTTGTAATATTTGTCTTTATTTTAACTGGTAATTTGATGCTGTGAATGATTCTTTGCAATTTGTTGTGGTATTGCAGAGACTGGGCTGCCCCTGAGGACTGCAGAGTCCACCAGGATGGCAAGCTGGGTTCCAGCCTGAGTTTGTGGTCTATTATCCTTTTATCCACCGTGCAGCTGTGAGAAGAATCTAGTTCTGACTTCTTTTGTTCCAATCAGGCATTTATAGATAGTGATGTTCAATCCCCTTCATGTCACTTCTCAAGGCTGAATGAACACTGTTCTCTCCACTTCACATACTTTCTATGTTTTAGCCCTTGACTAATCTTAGTCCTTTACTGGGTTCATTTCTTTATATGCTTGTGTTGGAGATGATATTCCAACATAAAATCTCTTCAGTGACTTCCAGATCTTTTAGTTAACCGTAGATTTATGCCCTAATCAACATTCCATGCAGTCATAATTTCTTCTTTAGATAGCTTAATATAATACCTTAATATATATATATAGTTATTAGTTATAGTTACTTAATATATATATATTAAGGTTAATAAGCTTAATATAAAATGGAACCACATGGCTATGAGGGACTGACTACATCTAGTAGAATACAAGATAGCATAAAAGCTAGCTCACCTTTCCTGTTTGTGGGGAAAATTAAGGTTAAATGAGTGTTCTACTTAGGAAAGGATAATTTGAACATGTTTCTTTCCTTTGGAGATGATTACAGGAGCTACTCTACTGTTGAGTAAAAGGTGGATTATACCTATTATTTTTTGCACTAACAAGTTGATATTTGCAAGAAACATAAGTCAGTGTATTATTGCACCCTGAGTAGATTGTTGATCTCAGGATTTGACATCACTGCTGCCTGAACCTTTAGATTTAAATAAGGATGGTTTAGTATCAAGAGAATAAATGTTCAGGTAATTTAGGTTCTTTCCACACTGAATGTCAACTTCGTGGTAAGCCTGAGGATTGAAACTTTAGAGATGGGTTCTAAACCTGAGGTTGAACATATCTTTACACACATGCCCAAATTTGATCTTAATTTCACAGCGCAAGCATTCACTGTTTGTGAGAAGGGAGCCTGGAGGCCACAGATGAACAGATTGCTCAGCATGTTCCATTATGGAAACCCCAATGTCTTAATAGTGATCTATGGTTTGTGGCTGGCACAGCTATTTGTTTTGAAGGTGGCCATGACAGCAAAGCTATAAACATCAATAGATAGTGGCGTATTTTTTTAATGTCTTATCCATGAAAAATTGGACAAGAAATGACTAGTACAGAACAGGTGTTAGGTGCATAGTTAAATGTTCTCATGCCAAAAAGCAGTTAATGTCATAACATTTTTTGTATCAAGTAAGATTAAGGAGAAGCTCTTTTCCAGAAACAAGCACAGAATTGACTTTGAATTCATGCATAAATATTAGCAGTGTGTTTGGAGTTCTGAACCTGAATTGCATCAGAACCCTATTTTGCATTTAAGAAAATGCAAATCTAAAGTAGTTATGTTTTTGCTGTGAGAACAAAGAAGTCTAGTATGAGCAAATGCTACATGCCCTGCATCAGTAGAAGCTCTGAAGAAGCTCAGATCTGCTTCAGCTGGGAAGGTTATTAATATCCGTTCATGTGCACAGTATGGAATGAGTTTTACAAGCATTTTACAGATAAAATATGCTTAGTGGGAGAACAGTAGAAAATATAAATGAATAGAAATATTGGAGCTTTTTCTTGTACTATAATTTTATGTTTAGAACAGATTCTTAGTGTCCGTCTTCTTTGGGACCCATGCCATTTTTGCTTCTGAAGACTGGATGATTCTCCTTTACCAGTGAGGACTCTAGATCCTGGACTAGCCAGTATTACTTGAACCAAGACGGGATCAAGTGATATATTCTCCTTTTTCATGCTCAGAACTGGCTCAAAACTTCTCAGCAGGTAAAATCAATCAAAACGGAGTGTTGATTTGCTGGAGGGCAGAAAAGCCCTGCAGAGGAATCTGGACAGGCTGGATTGATGAGCCAAGGCCTGTTGTGTGAGGCTCAGCAAGACCAAGTGCCTGTTCCTGCATTTGGGTCACAACACCAAACAGAACTGCAGGCTTGGGGACGAGTGGCTGGAAATCGGCTCTGGGGCCACAGGAAAGGACCTGGGCATGCTGATGGACAATGGCTGCACCTGTAGTGTGTGACCACTGGCACCTCGAGTGCTCTGCCCAGCACTGCCTTCAAGAATGACACTGAGGTGCTGTCCAGAGAAGACCAATGGAGCTGGGGAAGAGTCTGGAACACAAGTCTGATGAGGAGCTGTTGAGGAAGCTGGGAGTGTTTAGCCTGGAGAAAAGGATGCTCAGGCATCCTGTTGCTCTCTACAGCTCCCTGAATGGAGGATGTAGTGAGGTGAAGGTTGGTCTCTTCTCCCAGGTAACAAATGACAAAACAAGAGGAAATGGTCCCACGTTGTGCCAGTGCATGTTTAGGTTGGATATCAGGAAAATTTCTTCACAGAAAGTTTTTCAGGCATTGGAAGAGGCTGCCCAGGGAAGTGATGGAGTCAGCATCCCTGAACTGTTAAAAAAATGGTGGATATGGCACGTAAGGACATACTTTGATGCTGAACATAATGGTAGCCTGATAGTTTGGCTTGATGATGTTGGAAGTCTTTTCCAGCCTTAACGAGTCTATGATTCCTGTGAGTCTATGAATCCTGTGCTTTTGCCATGGTGGATTTTGTTGAAGAGACTGAGGAGCCTGGGCAAAACGACTACAAAGACAATCATTAGAGATTTGGAATATACTAGGTGATCTCAGAGGTCCTGAGAGGAAGATAGGGGTGTATATTCTCTCTCTTCTCAGTGAGTTCCTTGCTTCTGCTGCTTCACTGCTCACGTCCCCATTCTCCCTATATTTGGCATGCAAAAGTAGCTCATAGCTGCCTGCATTCACCCCTTCTTTCTCCAGCAGGTCTTTCTATTTTTTTTGTGGAATAGGAGAGGGGACTGGTCTGGGACACAGGTGGAAGAAAGTCCTGGAGAACCAAATATACTCATCCTACCCTTGCCTTGCAGAAGACAGCTTCTGTCTCTTCTGGGAGCTGAAAAATGCTGCAAGTTCTGCTGTCCAGAAAATAGAGCAAGAATAGGGGCTTTGCATGTGGGCAGCAGGTCAGGCACCCAAAGATGTGCATAGAGTTGTGCTGTACATTGCAGTCTGCTATGCAAAGAAGTCTCCAGCTCTTTGTGCCCTGATAATGAAATGATAGTGGGATACTGGGACAAATCAGCATATATATGACAAGAAATCATGATTGTCTTGGTGGTGATTGTTTTGACAGTATGATTTAGCCAGGGAAGTTGGCTTTTGAATAATATTAATTTTAGAAACTGTAGGGCAGTGTAAGAGGATTTTTTTCTAGGAAAAATCCCCACCACTCCATGATACAGTTTAAACAGCAGAATTACAGAAGACTTGGGAAGGTTCTTCTTAAACAAAAAAATAAAAAATGTGAGAAGAAATATTGTATGAAACAAATATGAACTGGATTAAACTGGAAAACAATCCATTATCAAAATACTAAAAAGACTTTTCTATTTTATTGCTAGCACAGAGTAACTTAATTTCTATAATTAGTTGAAAAGGGAAGCCTTTCTTTTTCTAGATAGCATCATGCAGTGATTCTTTTACCATCTTCCTTCTGTACAAAAATAAGATAATTCAAGCAAATAAAGATACTGAAATGCAGAACGGTGTCTATCTGGATGGATGGCATGGTGAAGACACAAGTGTTTGTCAGGATTTTCCCGAGCACTCTTTATTTATAGAAAAATGCAGTTTTACTTCACTAAAAGTATGTAAGTTCTTGAATTGATGTTGGGTAGTAATTTTGTCATAACGCCCACCCTGAAGTTTTAGCATTCCAGAAATATTTTTCTTCCATTTAGATTCTTGGTGCATGGCTGTGAAGAAGGTTCACGACTGTTGACAAAGCCAGCAAAAAGAAGAGGCTTCTCTTACCAGCCTTGAGCTCTAGAATGCTTGTGGTTAACAGTGTTCTCAGTTTGGCCTCCAAGAGACCTCATTCAAAGTTTCTGAATCAGAGAAGTCTTGAAAATTGTATATCCCACTGCTCAGAAAGTGCTGTAACCCCTAGGCTGTGTGGCAAGAGCTGAATGCATCCAATATCCTCCAGGGGCCCATTGGAAACTGAAAATTCACACAGAAAAATCCTGAAGTGGGACTACTTGTATAGATTCTATACAGTAAACCTATTTTTTCCCCCTCTCATAGTTTGTTAGAAAAGAGTTTTAGATTGAATAAGTACATTTTAGTAATGAAAGAAAATGAAAAAAAAAAAAAGCAATTAATGGTTTACAAGGCTCATGATGTTTAATAGTGAAAGTGAGAGATATAATCAGATTTTGAACCAGTTTTAGTTCCAGCTGTCTCTGGTTTGGTTTACTAGAGAATGGTCTCTCACAAGAACTTGCTCTAATACAGTCAGAGAGAATAGGTAGGACATATCATATTAAAAAATTAAATTAAATTAAATTAAATTAAATGTTTGGTCGGAAAGCATTGCTTGATTCCAACCATCTTTGGAGAGCACTAACAGGCATCGGTTTGGATTTAGTAGTAAAAAGTTAATTAAATGAAATGGTGACGGACATTATTCAGTGTCTTTACTAGAAATCATGACCTAAAAATTATTACCCATTTGCTACCCATTATTCCCCTGGGTGGCTTCAAGGCCAAGGAAATAGATTCTTATCACATCACCAATCTTATTGGGTATCACTTAAAAGAACAGAAAATAGATATACACACTATGTCAAATGTAACCAAAGAGTTCAATAAATACGTGTGAAAATTGCTGGAAAGTTTAATTATAGTAGTTCAAGTCACTAGGTGGGGAAAAATTGAAAAAGGTAAGAAAACCATAAAATGTTCATGCTTAAAAAACAAGCTGAGAAATCCTGATTAACAATACTGATAGGGGTGAACAAGTTTGCATACTAATAAGGCTAGACAGAATCTTTTAAAATAGCTCTTATTTTTGAGTCCTATAAGAAGTCAAATTTTCCTTCCTTTATAGTATTTGTTGATTTTAACCAGCATAAGAAAGAAGAGATTTTGGCCATGTGTTTTGTACTGTAAGTAAAGCTAATCATTCAGGCTTTGAAACTCTGTTTGTAACGTCATATTAATTTGGAATTCTCACACTCGTGCCCCACTGAAAACAACCGGTGCATTAAAAAAAAAAAAATCTTAAAAAAAAAGAGGAAATGGAAAATTTAACTTCGTAACAAGACTTCCAGAGATTCATGTGACCAACGTAGCCTTGTCTGCTTGGAATTTTCTTGGACCAACCATCACTAGCTTTACATTAAGGTATATAGCTAATTCAGTGCAAGCAGCTGTACAGTATAGAGATGTGTGTCTGATTTTGCTCTAATACTTTTGGAGTGTCTAATGTCAAGGTGATCTGATTTGGGTGTTGATACTTGGAATTTCTTTCTGCCTTTTCTTCTCGTTTTGTTTCTTCCCCCAGCTCTTTTAGTTGATGTTAACCAGGTGTGAATGATATCACTTGTCTATACAGGTAAGTGGCCACTTCTACTGACACATCTGACTTGCTAATGAGTTAAATGTTCATTTAGTGTGCAGGTTACAACTTATATTGCCTTGTTCTTATCTGCAGGGGTTTGGGCTTGCAAATCTGTGACTGAGTTATAGGTTGTATTAATTGTGAAACTAATCTGTTGGTTTATTGATGTCATCACAGGGACTAAACCAACTAAAGCTTCATAATTTTTCAGTTGTTCTATCAAGACAGTGAACTATAGCACAATTCCTGTGCATGGTTACTGAAGTCACCACTGAACTGAATCTGGACACTAACATGAAAAACCATGTGTCAGACCCGTAACCAAAGTGCACAATCTTTCCTCCTGGTAGTGAAGTGCACCAACTTCTTTTAGGTTCCAAAAACAATCTGGAAAGCACATTTGGGATAATAGTGCTTTTGGACAAGTTTACAGTCCTTAAATTTATCAGAACTGCCATTTTAAAATACCTACTAAGTTCATAGGTCCCAATCATTTTTTGCACACAATAGTAAACTGACATTTTATTGAAAAGTGTAGCTTGGTTCTCAATAATATTAAACTAGTTTATCCCTGGATATAGTGCCACATATGATTTGATTCATCAGAATAGCAAATGATTGTTATTTCTATCCATCAGGAACACTGAGAAGATGCTTAGGTGAGGAAGTTCATATTGTTGTTTCACTCTGTTCTTTGAGTTACAGTAAAGGAAGTGGTCACATCTGGGTGGGCTTTCTTTGGTCTGTGATGGGAACTCTGCCAGGTCACAAGTTCTGTTTCTGTTAAAGATGCTGTGTTCATCTAATTCATTTCAGAGAAGTCTTTCATAATTAGCTGACTCATACAATAACATGATCCAGTCCAGATGAAGGGAGAGGAGGGGAAATGGTGAAATAACTTGCAAAGCTACAGTTTCCCTCTCTGATTTCTTTATTAACTCTTAAAATCCCTTTACTCATTATCTTTCTGGGAATGAATGAAGAAGCTAACTTTAATATTTTATTTAACTTTCTAACATCATCATTTGTAAAGGATCATAATTATTAACTGATTGATGTTAAAAGAAATGTTTTGCAACTGCTTTAATTGTTTCAAGTAATGAGATTAAATCAGACCAGTAGATATTGGGAACCTGAATGATTACTTTGTCGACTTTATGACCAAGTCATACAAACTTCTGTGGTATGTGATGTACACCTGCATTTTATCTCAAGGTTTTTACTTTAATCAAAATACACAAAAGAAAAATATTTGAATTAATACATCAGACTTCTAAAACTAATCTGATTCACCAAAATGTTCAGTGGGATGTCAAGTGAAAAATCTGGATTGCTAGGCATCTTTCACCTTTTACATGGGGTACTCTCATTAGTATGCTGGTGACCTGGGTGGTTCATCTGATATTTCTGTTTTCAAAGACACAGCTTCAGTGTACCTAAATCTGAAAAAAAAAAGAGAAAAAGATCTGATTGATTTATTCTTCTGAAAACTGGTAGAAGCATAAGGTACTAAGGTGCATAACTGGAGCATAACTGATTCCCATATCCTCGCAGGTCTACACTGATTTGGAAGATCCTTTTTCTCCTGTATGAGCAGAGATTGTCTGTTGAATCCAGCAGTAGGGACTCCTGGAAGAATGGAGAAATGTTTCATACGGAGAAATAAAAATTGCAATAACCACTGGGTTTTTAGTTGTGGTCCTAATGACACCTGAATAATAGAATTATTTTCTAGATTACTGATATGATGGTCCTGATATTGAGCATAATTTAATCAATTATGCTACATGCCCTATATATGATGCTACTAGTTAAGAGGAATAGAGTGCACCTCTTAGTTTAAGGACATCTTGCTTTCTAGAAAGAAAATGCAAAATGGAGATATCTAAGTAGTTGAAGTACTGTTAGGAAGGAAACTGAGGGAAGCATCAGTGTTCAGGGAGAAAAGAGTAAGAGAAACTTTTTAATGTCGTTAATGTTAACATATTTGTAAATATTATTGTTAAGGCAACTGCATTCTAAAATAATTTGTGGCCTTTAGGAGAAAAGACACTAGCCTATCTTGGGCCAAATGGCTAGCACATATTCTGTTGCTTATGGCTAAAAAAAGAGGCTGAGGACTTGAGAAAGTGGAACTAACAGGAATCTATCCTGCTACACTCTTGCCTTCAATCTTGATGAATTTTCTAAGGATTCTGTTCCTTGGGCAGCTAAGATTCAGGGGCTGAGAGTGAAGAAAAGGAGAAGAGGTGAGTAAAATAGTCAGTGTGACAAAAAAGAAAAAGCAGAACACAAAGTCCTCTATATCATAAGACTTGTGAAAGAAACTAAAAAAATTAATTTAAATTAAATGTAATTTACAGAAGCTTAAATCTGAAAGGTATTCACTTTTTCAGGGGTCATGTAATTTTTGTACATCTAAGATTAGCAGATAGTATGAAGCATTTTCCTGCCTTCTATCCTACCTAAAGATTAAGTGCCACTCTTCCAAACACAGAGAAGAGAGAAACTCCTCCTCTTTTAGCTATCTTTCATGCTGTTTGTAGCTTCTGTGTTACTTAATCTGAGGGGAACTAAGATAAAAAGCTTTGATGCTTTTAATAACTCATTGCAAATTTTTCTCACAAAGCCTTTTCCAACTCATGCATTGATCTACTGTGGTACCCCTGTAAGAGAAAGATACATTTTACAACACAATTTACAAGTTGCTTCTAAGCTGAAGTATCTTGCTTGTAAAGTATTGCAAAGTCAGTGAAGACACAGTTTGAAGTTCCCTAGAATACTCGGCATTAGACAACAGTCTGTGAATGACTGTCAAACCTATATGCTTTCCAAGTAAACAGAAAAGCAGGACAGATGTCAAACAGATGTGGAACTCCCATCCCCAAAGTTCCCAAAGCAAGTGTTCCCATTGTTTGGGTCATAATAATTACATGTACCCTTTTTTTTCTTAAAAGTTAATATTTAAAGAAGGCTAGTGCTTACAGATTGTCCAAGGACAGAGGACAGTCTCAGAGAAGAGACAACAAATGTCACATAATCAGGCATTGTTTAAAACAGCTGCTCCCATTTAGGCTTTGGAGCATCCTACATGTATTTTACACGCTTTTTAATGTAACTGTTTCCCCTATTCAGTCACAAGCAAAATTTCTGACTTTTGTCTATACTAGTTACAGAAGAATTCAGCTTGGTACTAATGTAGTAAACCATAAGATTTTTAGAGATCTTAAGTCTAAAACCTTTCCATCTTGGATCATAAAATACTATTTTTTGATTTTTTTTTTTTCAGTTTCTTGACTCATAAGAATTAATCTCTTTCTCAGACCATTCTGTATTATTAGGGATATGAGAACCATACTGAACAAGAATGTGAATTTTATATAACTACATGTGGTCAGGCAGTGAGGTTTTAAGAAAATATTCAATTAAAACAGTATTTTAACAGAATGACAAAATTATTGAAATATAAGAAGTCTTTGAAAGACTGTCTTGTCCAAACCCCCTTGCTCAAAGCAGGGTCAACTAGACCACGTTGCTCAGGTCTGTGCCCTGTCAGGTTTTTAATATCTCCAAGGATACTGTAAGTTGGAATATTTCAGTGTTGAAGCCAATGCTTTGTTCTGTAGAACTTATATAAAGCAGTCTGCATTTAGTACCTCTCCCCAGTTAGAGAAGACCAAGGCAGCACTGTTTACATTAGCACTGTTTCCTTTCTCTAAGACATGACATCACATCATTCCTGTTGCTTATTTTTCTGAAGGCAACCAGTTTGAAATTGGTCTTCAAGGACAGTTTAGCACTCAATAGAAATGATGAATGGCTACCTTGCCATGGCTTGCTTTTTTCCAGAGGTAGAAAATACAAGTGATTCCAGATTTATACTAGTGTCAAAGGAACTCTGTACCACAGATAAAATTTATTGCCTAGGAATATATCTTCTGAAGGGTTGGTGGGGACATCCTTTCTAATCACTGGTAAGCAGAATGCCTTAATGATCAGTAAATCTGAATGTTATGTTCTGATATTGAGTCAGGCTGTTCCCCTGAAGAAGCATTTTCAATACCTGACCTGCTATTACTGTGTCTTGTCTTTTTCTATGCTTTTAATTTTACAGTGAGGTTATATTACATGCGCTGGAGAGTTGCAGTTTTTGTTGAAGGTACTTGAGGAGAAGTATAGCCATGCAGGAAATATTTCATAAAAAGGTACAAAGTACTTTATATTTCTAACAACCATCTGTTGTGCTAGACAGATGTTAGGGGGTAAGATATCATAAAAAGCTCAAGGAACTACTTCCAATCAAATACTTTCCCCAAAAGCCAGTTCATGCATGTCAACCAGGCAAGTTTCTATCAATTTTTCAGCCAATATTTCAAGTAAGACAGTGTATCTCGTTGGGATTCTATCCCATGCTGTCGTGACTCTCCTTGATGGGAGCTGAATAGTCCTATGGTCCTATAAAGCCTCCTTAGATTTGGTTTCTTTTTCTGGAGATTACTGCCTCTCCCCCCTGCCACTCCCATGTAACAAAGAGGGATATTTATGGCCAAGTGTGTAATCACATCCCCTGTTTTCCTGCCTTATCTGTGCTAAAGTGACACATCAATGTCATATTGCTGAATAACTCCCCAGAGTCTGTGTGACTTATGTTCAGAGATTAAGTGAATTTTGTTTATGCACATCAACATAGTTCATGGGTTTTCCTTGCAGCCTAAGTAGCCAGAAACTTGTATTTTAAATGAGATGAGTTTTTGATGAAAGGTGATGGGAGGCTGAGTGGCATGCTGGTATGGGATGTTGCCAGTGCCAATCTTCTATGGATTCAGTTTATGAGATTTAAAATTATTCAGAAGTATCCATAGCTGGTGTGGACTCACGAGGATACTGTGGTTGCTGTAAGCAGCTCAACAAATCACAAGTTCATTTAATTCGTTAGCTTTTCTGGCAGGCAATTTTTCCTAAATAAAAAGAATTTTGAAAACTGTTCTTAGTGAGGCAGTATTCGGAATTATATGTCTAACAATTTCTTTTTGCTTTTAGGAATTACTCTGTATAAAGATGACTGAATTAACTTTATTAATTAAAAATGCTATATGAAATATTTTTAACAGCTATGACACATTAATCCAAATACACAAATAACATAGGTGGAAAAAAATTCTGTTGCATTTAATTGATATTGTTTAATTAATTTTCTTACAGATTTCGCTCAGTTTCTATGTCAATAATAAATATATTTAACTGCTGGGTAGAAAACACAGGCAATGTTAGAGACCATGAGAACAATTTATCTTGTATTTATTTTCCTCTGTCTACCATATCAATGTCTCTAAGAGACAAAAGCTGTATTTCTCTTACAATCAAAATCCAGATTTTCATGGGACAATGTGTGCCCCACAAGATCATGTGGTCTACGGTTTTATAACACTGGCCTGAAATGGTTCACAGAGCTGCTAAGGTAACAATACTGCAGCATGGATTTCCCTACATGTGCTCATGAAAAACCTTTCTTTTCTTGGTAAGCCTTGAAAAAGCTTTCTTGGAGTAACTACTTCGTTACATAAGAAATCTCATCTGGACTAGCTGGTGTTGCTCTGTTCTGTAGTTCTCCTCCAGCTGCAGTCTGTTTCTATTTGTGTGTCTTCAATTCAATACTTTTGTTTCTTTCTCCCAGGCCTCAGGTTTAAGGGATGGATGAAGCCACCTCGTTTCCAAGAAAGTTTCTTGGTTGGTCTGTCAGTGCTTGTAAAGAGCAGAAGTCTGAAATGCAGCTATGCCAGGAAGTAGAGGCAGAGTATTCATCAGTTCTGGGCTGAGCACTGAGAGTACCTCAGGTTCAGCACAAAGAGATGGGTGTGATCCCTATTTTCCTATATGACCTGTAGTAAATAATTCTCCTCCTTCTGGAGGAGAAGCAACTAAGGGTACTTAATCAGAAGAGGTTTTGTCACCTCTCACATCCAGCTCCAGAACATTAGCATAGGTCTAAGACAACAGCAAAATGCAGATTTTTGAACATACAAAAGGAAAAAAAAATGGCACAATAAGCACTTCTAAACTCATTATAGAGGCAGAAGGATTGAATAAAATTTTTTGTTATGTTTAAAAGAAAACAAACATACCAGTTGGTACACATTTAAATAAATATCTTTTTCATTAATTTTGAGTTGACTAAAACACGGTCATATAGATTTGAATAAGCTTTAATTTTACTGAAACAAGTAAACAAAACTAATCCACAACCCACACCAAAACGCCCAACACCCCTCCCTTCCAGTTTATTACCATTTTAAGTCCCTTGTTCGTATCCTAATTTATAATCTTCAGAGATAGATTGCTTTTCCTTCATTTTTTACTATGCTCAGCCATGATTTGGCAGCAAAAGATGTTTGGTTTTTTTCTGAGTCAGACTTCAAAAGTTTCCCCATGAAACTAGTGTATAAATTTTCTAGTAGTTGCGTGATGAGGTGAAAGCAGGGTTTGGGGGTGGTAGTCATAAAGAGCTGGAATAAACAACTAGTTCCTACTGAACATGTGTTGGTGCGTCTTGATTTACAAGATGTTTTTTCAGCCTTCTTGTGCTCAAGAGAAGAGAAAATGAAATTACAGCTGTACAGTATTGCTGCCTGCCGTGCTCTATGGAAAACATTCCCCAGCACTCTGCTGCCATTGATGCACAGCACTTGCTGCACTGTTTTTGTACAGCTTGTGTGACCAAGGCGTGTCTAGAATGGAGCTGTAAAGCTGCTGTCCCTTGAGGGAGAGACAGGCTTGGTGCTTGCAGGTGCCTCTCCCTGCTGCCAGCAGGCTTGTTGCTTCCCTGTTCATTGACCTCAAGTTTAAGCTCTTTGTTTTGTGTTCAAGGCTCTGTCTCTACAATCTAGTTTACAACCTGAGTGAGATCACTAGAGGAGGATGAGAACTGTTATTCTTCCCTAGACTGTAATGTGTACCTTTTCAGTGACTAAAGAACTGGTCTGTTCTCTTCCTTTTTTCCCCAAACTTTCCCATATCGCCTGTGAACTCAACCATGGTGTTTTCACTGATTTTCCTATTTTCATGTCTTCCTTTATGTGTTTCATGTTGTGTGTTCTTCATGCTGATGTAATGCACTGCAACCATAACACATTTTTCACCTCTGAAAGGATAGTTTCTGTTCCAAAACCCTGCTGTGGTACTCACAGAATTCTTGCTGCACCACTGCCCTTTGTGCACAAGTCATTGAGAGGCTGCACCCAGTGCAGCAGAAATCAGTTCACAGACAGCCCCTGGTTCTGAACTGATTTCCACTCTACGTTGTGCTATTCCCTTATCTTCTATTTTTTTCTCATTGGAAGAGTCATTCTTAATTTTTTTCAGACATTTTGGCAGCACATATATATACATAGGTAAACATCAGAAGTATGCCATTCAACAGCCATGGCTGCACACCAATCTGTTTTAATACATCCTAGGATCAGGCTGAGAAAGAAAAATTATTTGTTTCTACTAAGGGCAACTTGTCATTCTCCAAGGGTGAGAAGGAAAAGCATTTTTCTGAAATTCGCTCCAACTGCCAAACATTTCAGATGATACAATTGTTTTCCATAAAAGGCTTGACTAATTGAAGTCAGTGGTTTCTCATAGTCCTGTTGATCTCCACCTCAAGATTATTGCTTTGCAAAGAAAGTAGATTTGGGAGAAAAGTAGTCAGTGCTGAAGAGATGAAATCCCCTCATCAGGAACCTGGAAATGATGCAGTCTATTAAAGAACAATTGCAGAAGAATAACTACCATGTGCTGGTAAGAAAATGCTGTAAGCATTTGTCCAGAGAGTGGTGCTCTGATCTCAGCTAATGAAATGTGTTCTTGTTTGATCAATCCTGCTGCCTTGGGGCTCTGGCAAATTCCTGTCTTAATCTTCAGCCTCACCTGGAGACACACCCCAGTATGTGGAGATTTGCAGCCAACAGTGGAATTCACTCATGAGGAAACAACTTTGAAACATCCTGTTTTATAGTGAACACAAGAGGGGCCAGGGAGAATGGAATCTGCCTCACTATCACAGCTAAGAATCAGATGACTGAAAATATGTTGCAAAGATAATCTTACTGGTTTAGTAAGAGTAGGAGTATAGTTATGAATGAGCACTGAGTTGCTCCTGCTTTTGCTGAATATTACCTTGAGATGCTTGACAAGTGTATACTATTATATATAAAATTGCCTTAATTCAGCCATTTGCAATGGAAATCACAAATAGGTGCAATTCAGAGACCCGTGTAGTCCAGCTAGAAGAAATGCACTGGTTTAAAGGTAAAATTTGAAATACTTAATTGGAAGATTACTCTACTTTTGTCTATCAAGAATTGTGTGTGTGAAGTGTCTGTGAACTCAGAGCCTTTAAATATTTTTGTTTATGTTATACTCTTCTTCACATGCCTATTTTGTTTGCAGTTGTTGCTACCTCAGATTTGGGGTAGTGAGCTCTTTAGGAAAGGCTTGTTTCTTTGCTCTGTTTTTCAAGCAGGGTTCTTGGCAAATTTATGGTGGTGCCAAAATATTCAAAGATGTTTGAAATAGCTACATGAAACATGAGTAATTTGATAACACTTTTTCTCAAGTAGAACAGAACAATGGCCAGAATCCCATGTGCATTCTTTAAAATGAAAGGGCTTAATTTTCAAGGGCATTGAGAATAAGAGCTCTTTTCCTGCCTTGGAAACAGTCTTGGAAATAAGGCTTTATTCAGGGCTTAATACTTGAAAAGAGTCTAATCTGTGTTTCAAAGTCAGCTGTTGTTAATCATGGGGTTGTAACCCTCGAACACTGTACCTGATAAAGTTTGCTGGATTGAGGTACATGCCACTGACAAGGTGCTGTGAACTGGTTTTCTGCTTAGAAGCTGCTATTTCCCAAGACTTATTTTGAATTTTTGCTCCAGTTTTATTTGAGACAGTGAGAGTGTGTATATTATGGTAGGAACTGTGCTTTTCTTTTTGATCCTAACTTCTGCTTGTAGGCAAGAGACCCTGTTTCATAAGAGGTATTTAACTGAGCTGTGATATTTGGATATGATGCAGAACTGGGAATAATATGGCTCTGGTATTTGTTCTTTTTCAGAAGAAATATCCATGACAGCTGTATTTGCTTCCTGGTCCCACCTTTCTGCCTGATTCCTCAGCTAGTTAAGCCTACTGCATTATATGACAATGCTGGAACATGGGTTTAAGGTCTAAAACAATTGATGTACTGACTCATAACACTAATTGTTTTAGGTCTGAAGTAATGTTCTGTTGTACCATAATGAGGATGACTCAGCACAGTTTGTCCATGGAGAGGATAAACTTTTACCCTTAAGAAAGTTTTCCATACTTATCTTTTATTTCTTAATTTAAGTTCTGTGATATAAAAGACATGGAATTTAACTGAGTGTTAGTGTTTATGGTTTTCTTCTTATCCATCTATCTAAAAGGCAGAAAGCAAAAGAAAACAAAAAGAGCAAATCAATGCACCAGAAATGCTGGCCCTAATCCTAGGAGCGCCTTACATTTTCATACTGGGAAATCACATTAAACCACTCAGATTGCCAGTGTCCTTAGAGTCCTAATCAGATCTGCAACAAAATATTATTATCTCATGTTTAATAGGTAGTCAAATCCAACCCTCATTCTGTCTCCTTTCAGTGAACCAGAGATCTTAACTCTAGACAATTTGTTTTGTCATCTGGGAAGGGGGAGAAGCAACGTTAGATTAGAGAAAGACTGGAGAGTAGCATGTATCATACTCATAATTACTTTTGTTACTGGGGGGGCAGTTTAGATGTGTCAATTGGTATTTAGCACTCAGTTTCTAAGAAGGACAAGAGCTCCTGCAAGTCTTTTTTCCAGAGTGCAATCCAAGGCTTTGGCTTGCTCCCATGGCTCATGGTAGAGAAACAGCACCTTGTATCTGACAGGAGATGGACAAGGAAAACCTTGTTTTTCTTAAAGTTCTTGCCTAGGATTCAGACTAGGACTACAGACCACACCTCCTAGCTCTTTTGAAATTCTTATAATCTGGGAGAATCGTTATCACTGAAACTTAATTTTGGGCTTCCTTCTGCCTTCTAACTATTATGATGCACTTAACTACTGGTTGCTGGTATGAGTTCATTCCTGTCCCCAAAGGATAGGGCCAGGACTGGGTATTTACACTGCAGTAAAGGAATCCTTTGCACTAACCTAATTGTTCCAATGAAAGAACCATTAAAAACCTGGAGAATCCAGGTGGACATCCCCAGGGGATTTTGTTTTCAAAAGCTTCCTTCAACAACTTTTGCTACAATAATTCTTTATATAAGAAAACCTGTTAAGAATTTAAGACTGCTGTGTAATTTCTTTTGCAGCTTTCCTGAGTTCTTGATGAGAAAATCAGTTTTCCCCATCTACTTATTTTTTTCCTTCCTGACAAATACATGTTGTGCAGTGTCAGGTACAGCTTTATTACCACACTGCTCTCCCAGTGGTCTCCTCACCTTAGGTGCTCCTGACACCTGCTAATGTTTCGCTGGGACTTCCAGCTAAACTTTCCCCACCTGTAGCCTTGTCAGAACAAAATACCTGTGGACTATGCATGTTAAAGGGCAAATCTGCCTCTGGAATTTACAGGTAAACCCCCTTTTATTCAACTTTTCTCTTTTTTTTTTTTCCTGCCATCCTTTGGGGCACAGTGTCTCTAACTATGGTTTAGACTGTTCTAGCACCAGGAGTAGTATTTTTTCTCAGCACAGAAGACAGCAGGCTGAGCCCCTGAATGACCTTAAGTGCCTCCAAGATACAGCTGCCAATACACAGAATTCTGTTGGTAGATATTGTGATAAATTAGTTGTTATGAAAACCTGGGACTGTGAAGATACACCTGTGATGCCATCAGGAAGACGTGAATGAGCACAAAGAGCCTGCAGCAAGTACAGCTTGGCAGAATGAGCAGGACAAGTTATAATAGGGCACAAACAACCTTGACATGCATTTGAAGGGAACAACTGTACTTCGTTTGGCTTCTGATGTAGACACAAGTCTGTGGCATGAAGGTGTTGAGGCATAACTATAGTCTGTGTATTATTAACTAAAGATTGTCATAGAGCCTTGTAGTGTAAAGCCCATTTTGTCTATGAGGAAATTTTCTAGTACTGAGATTTATTCCTCATAATTTTGTCTCCAGCTAACATTCATTTCATGCACCTCTCTGCCCATATCATCTTTCAGACAGGCAACAGAGAACAAGAGAGATTTGTTTTAACATAAAATACATTGTTTTACTTGAACACAACAATTAATATGGGAACTTGGAAATTTATATTTTGATTATTTTTCTATATCTCTATCTCATCTTTGTAGTGTTATGGCATCAATCTTATACTCTATTGTGCAGCATTTAAAATATGTTCATTGAAGAAAGCAGGAAAAGTTAAACTTCCTTTCATTTTAGCTGCTGCAATTTCCCACAGGGTGCACTTGATTTAGCATGCCTACTTCTGCATTGTTGGATAATTTCCTTTCATGCTTAGCCCACAACCCCCACCAAGTGCAATTGCACGGGGACTAGAGGACATTTTCATAGAGTATGTAGGATGGCACTGCAGTTATTCCATGGTTAGCAGGGAAGCTCAAGGCAGCATCCTGGCTGGGATGTATTAGCAAATGTGTTGCCATGGCTCACCTGTCCCTAATCTTCACTTTTTTTGCTATATAAACACCGAGTATCCAGGCCCTGTGATGCAGATGATTGTCAGCAACATGTGTCCTGTTTTTCCATCTAGCCCATTGGCAAAAGACTTGTGGTTATTTCCCTTAAACTATCCTAAAGCAATCCAGGAGCAAGGACAAAACACATTTATTTCAGATAATCTGTCAGGAGTCTCCTAACTTTTAATTTCCCTTTGAACTAAACAGGAAGTGTAACTAGTGACCAGTGTAGTTACTCTTCCTAGTACACCTTAGAGTTTGTAGAGTGCTTTGTGCTTTATAACTAGAACAGGTTCTCACTTCAAGCAGCTTAAGTCAGACAGATATGATAGGGGTAATTAAAAAAAAAAATAAGAGCAGGACAACATGGATCTGAAAGGAAAACCTTGCAGAGACATGCTTAACACAGTCTTCCCAAGATTGCTACATATGCTGCACTTCTGATTACTCAGTGTTCAGACCTGTTTTTCTCCAACAAAAACATTGTGATTTGGTGCCAGCTGTGATTCTGTGGTTCTGGGATGTGCACAACACAGAGAAAGTCAACTGAATTTAGACAGGCTATGAAAGAGCCCACAGATGAAAAATTTGGTTTGTTACAAATCCATTTTCCCCATTTAGTATATTTTTAATATGTTGGCCTGGCCTGTTCCCCTTCATTATCTCTTTTATTAAGGATTACCACTTTTCCCAACTAGATTAAAATACAGATGTAGAAAAGTTCAAAACCACCAAATAGCTGCTTCACCAGAACCATCTCCTTAAAGATAATAACTCCAAATTAACAATAATAAATGCTATACACATTTAGCATTCAAACCATCTGACTTGTCTGCTTATCCCCTTTGCATCTTTTAAAAGTGAGAAATTTTAGCATACCCACAAGATTTCTGAATTCCACTTCTGGTAGAATTATGTAAGAAATTAATTTCAGAAACCAAGATACCATAAGAGTGATATCACGTCTTTAGAAAGAAAAACATTCAGTGAAAGCAGCTGCCTAATAGTAGTAATAGCAGCAACAACAGTGTTTTAAGTAATTTAAATGTCTTTAACAAGAATATTAAATAACATAAAACATGTTTGATATATGTAAGTACTGGGAACCTGGAATACATAGTCAGAATTCCGGTTTTAAAGATATCAAAGCTGGGATTTCACTTTCTCTACACTGTAAAGTGTAAAATTAAGAGTGAGTGTGATGAATTTCTACTGCAGTGAATTTTGGAACACATAATCCAAAAACCACATACCTCTAGAGCTCTTCACCAAAAGTGGTAAGAAGTGCATTTAGACTTATGACTTTTTCCCCCCAAAGATGAAAAATATGAAAGTAATCACATTCTCTTTATGGTGTTCATGGTCCATAACATTTAGTTCAAGTGCTGAGAGAATGAATAATTATTCTTTGGCCTCTTTCTAGTGCTTCAAATTATCTTTTTTATTTTAGCCACTGTACAAGTATGCTCAGGCTCTGGGGAATTTTAAATACTTAGCCCATCTAGAGACATTATCTTTCTGATATACATAATTAACTCGCAGCTCTATAAAATTCTAATTATTGTAGCTATCCTTGAGAAAATTGCTCTTTTGTCTTTGTAGACTATTATCCACTTTGTATAATTGTCTAAAATATGTCAGAAAACTGATGCAGAGAGAGATGCCAGATGTCCAAAGAGTGGAACTATGCAGGAGTGAAAAAACGTCAGTTTGGGTCAAACATCTGGCTGGTGTAGAGAGTTCCCTAGTCTATATGGTACATAATTTCGTCTTGAGAATTTTGTTTTCAAGGAGAGATATTCCATCCATTCTGCTTTAGAAATCCATGTGAAATGGAAAGAAGTAATAAGTTGAATAACCTGAAAAATATTAGTGAAAATAAAATAAGACAAGGAGTAAAAAGAAAAAACAAACTAGCCTGGGCTAATCCATAATTGTCTGCATTAAAACCCTTCCAAGTTCTGGATTAATTTGACAGATTTCTAAAGCAGTCAACCTGATTTCTCTGTTTTATTTTGCCACTAAATGGGTATAGTTAATGTGGAAGTCACAGGAATGTTCAGTGTTCAGTGGCCCAGTTCCACTTTTGTGAAGTCAGTGGTGTCATGGGCACGACACAAAGTATGGAGAATTCCAGAAAGTGCAGATTCAACCTGGTAGAACCTCACTCTTAGACTTTTAAACTTCCTCTTTCTCAGCATTTGCTGCCATGTCTATGCACCTACGAGTGCAGTGATAGTAACTTTGGCCTTTGTAAATGTTTCTGGAGCAAGTGAAGGTCCTGCCTACTGATCTGAGTTGGCATTCTTACCTGTGCCTCTCTGTGTCCATGCCTCATGCTGTTTATAACACTTGTGTATAACTTTGCAGAGGACTGAAGCAAACCCATGAAAACTCAGCACTGCTATGGACAGATACATTTGTCTGGACTTGGTTTTACATACATCTTAATAAAATTTGTATTAGAAAAAAATACTCTCTGACTTCAATTCTTATTGCAGGTTTTTATACGATTAAAGTACAAAAGGTGGGCCATGTTTTTAAACTTGGTTGTATGTGGAGATAAATTTGCAATCAGTGTGATTAAACCACAAGAAGTAATGACTGGTTGAATTACAGATGTTCATAGAAATCCCACTCATCAGGACACTTATCTTCCCAAGGGAAATAAAAAATTCTTGAGAGTGCTCTGGAGCATGGAGAGCTGCCAAGTGTGCAATGTCTGATGAAAGATCTTTAAATTCTACAGGAGATTATAAATGAGAATAAAATGATACACAGTGAAACTGCCTTATTCCACCAATGCCAAAGGTCTCCAACACTGCAGTCTCACCCAGGTTTGTCCAGTTTAGTGGCACAAAGATAGAAAAGCATTTCTGGAGTTTTCTGTGGATCTTCAACAGCAAATGGTGTGGTTGGGATTGCAGAGCTGGGCAGGTCACCTGTTGTGAAAGCTATAATGCAGGTAAGGGACATGGGGGGCACAGCAAATTAGCTTGGGTGAGGGATGACAGCTGAAAGAAAATAAGTTCTTGTGGATCTATGGGTATTTAAGAAAACCCATAAAGCTGTTTTATATTGAACCATATCTAGTTTATTGAATTGTGGCTAAAGAGAGTGGAGTGGTAGATGAGCTTGAAAAAAGTGTTTGGAGTGGTTAAACATCTTTTGCTACTTCTTCCCTTGTGACCTCATACACTTTTCTATTTTTGTCAAACGAATAACATGCCTCAAGACATTGAACTTAATGACAAAACCCATGAAGTTTATAACAGGATCAGAATTTTACTCCTGGAATGTTTCCTGTGTTAATAGTATTTACACTTCCAGGAAAATAAGACCTCAAAAGAACTTCATAGAAATCTTGACAAATCTCACCTGTATTTCCTTCTATCTTCTGTGTAAACCCATTGACTGAGTTCAACAGAAATCTCTTCAGCAGTCATCAGAACTTGTTGCTTTCAGCAGATTGTGTTATTCTCATAAATGCAGCCTTGAAGTCATCAGGTTCTAAAATGTGTCTGAATATTTTCTTTTGCTGTTCAAAGACCAGTGCAGGGTTTCCTAAACATAAATTCAAGACTGGCCTCCTAACTTTATTCTGTGGCAGTAAGAACACAAGAAGTGATAACATTCCATCTAATGTTTCCCAAAATGTCCCCCCAGCATGTTATTACTATGGTCTGAGTCCCAAAGGTACTGAAAATTGATGAGAAATGCTTAGAATGAGCAGATAGTTCTGTGGCAGAAGAGAAATCTGGTATCTCATGTAAATGGGAAGGTCATACTGACCTCCTAAGAGCTTTATTTCAAGTAGATTTTTTTTTTTGAAGAATATTTAGACATTGACTGAGACATCTTTGGCTGTGGTACTTGCTAATTATCTGAAAAGGTACATGTCTATAGCTAAGAATCACCACATCCTTATCAAATGGAAACACTGATGATATGTTACACAGGAAAGACTCTCCTATCTCCTATTACTCTCCTGAGGTATGAAGGTTAAAGCCTATTCATGAGATTTATTTAGCATAATCTATTTCAACTTTTCAAGTGACAGAGTTGATATTTTATCTGATAAAGTATCAAAGAGATAAATTTAGCAAAAGGTTATCAACTGACAGAACCAAATGATTCTTTATCTAAACAGACTCAGCAGTAAAAATGCTTGGGGAGCATCTGTAGAAGCCCAGAAGATAAGGGGTAATGTGTACATCACTGGTAGTCGGATGGCTGTGAACCCAACCAAGGGTGGTTGGTAAGGACCAACCAAATGCTGTGAAAAAGAACAGGAACCCAGAGAAGAGACATGTAGGTCTCTGTAGGTCTTTGTAGACCTCTGCAGTAGGTAGGGCAGCATTTTTTGGAAGAAATGTCCTTGTTCTGGCTCCTGGAGATGGGCAGCACAACCCAGCACAGCAGGAATGAGGCCAGGAAGTGGACATGGGCTGTAGGAGGTATCAAGACACCCAAAACCTCCACAGCCTCTGACCCATTTCCAGAAAGGTCTGAAATAATAAACTGCACATGAGAACTGATTTGCATGGAAAGAGAGAAATTTATCTCCAAGGCATGGCAAACTCATCTCTAAAAAGGTCTCCCACCAATCCCCCCAACAGGAGACCCCATCAGCTGGATCAGCTCTGCAGCCAGGACTGGCAGTCTCTCTCCCATTCTTCCTCTTCTTCTCTCTCCTGCTCTTTAATCCATTTGTCTCTCTTCCCCTCTTTAATCCATCTCTCTCTCTCTCTTCCCTTTCACCCTATCCTTTTGTTCAAAACCCACCTCTGTGTGCTTGGACAAGGAGATCAGGGACTGATTTATACCAATGCCCATGCCCAGTGTGTAATCTATGAATAAAACTTTGTAAGCTTTTGCAGAACCTCTGACTTCTGTCATTCCTTTCTACCACAGACATCAATGAATCTTGGGTCACTCTTCCCCTTGAGGATGGGACACCACAACGTTTTAACATGTTTCACTCAAGCCACCAATCTATCAAAGACAGCATTGCTGCAAGACTAAAATAAAAGAAGAGGAAATAGTGTAGTAATTTAGATGTTGCAATATATTTTCACACTGTTCTCAACCCTTTAATAAAAGGTTTCTAGAGCACTACACACCCTGTTGACACAATCTAATTCAACAGGAAGAGCCATGGCTTAAAAAAGAGTTTCATAGGATGACCAAATGGGCCACTACTACATCAACAAAAGGCTAAATAACGCTGTGCTGGGTTCATCCCTCTGTCTATGCTTTTTGCAGGAAAAGAATGAGCAGAGTAGGTAGGTTATGTATTCCTTAGAGTATTGCATCTGGAAGAATATGATTTAGAGTATATATATTTCCATTTGCCAGAAAGTGAATGAGTTTATTTTCCCCTAGCTTGAAATTCCAGACACTTGTACATCCACTGTGCGTTAATTGCAAATATAGAAGATTTCAAAAGGAAGCAGCTTTAGTAGTAGATGATCAAGGAATATGGAGGTGATGTAATGTCAGCATCAAGATTCTTAATAAAGATATATCTCTTCATATTTTTGCTTCTTAGTGATGCACTTTTCCTTTATAAATCAGGATTAAATTACAAAATTAAAGACTTGACCATGATTTACCCGTATGCATCCATGTAATCCTTCAGTACAAAAAAGCAGCAATTTTTTTGATAGGTTAATCTACTAGTGAGCAGTTTAAGTGACTTTTGTCTAATGGTCAAGGCAGGAAACTGTTGTGAAAAGTCAAAAGCATTTTCACACGAGATTGCAAAAAAATATTAATCAAGTTCTCCTGGTCTCTTTGTCCACCAAGACATTCAGAAGCTGTTCTCTGAACAATAACCTAAACAGTCATGTTGTAGATCTCCAATAATTTGCATTTCTATAGAAATTTTTCCTCATTTCTGAGGTTTTTAAAAAGGTCAAGGGTAGATTGTGTTTTGTATGGTTTCCTGGTTATATCTGTTAGCTACCTCCTTAAGTGAGGAATTGCTTTTTAACACATTGTCTAGACATAATAGATGTATGGTCAAATGCAGGGGATGTTGGGAACTGGAACTGACCATGTCTTAGGAGGTGTGAAAGACCTGTTGCACTGTAATGCCAAAAGGAAGAAATAGGCCATGTGTTTCACACAGCAGGTGCTGATACATTGCTCCCATCAATTGTTGCTCCAGTAATTCATGCTCATCCAAGCACTGCCACTGGAAGTGTGTTCAGTCCTGCTCCAGGCTCTGTCTGCCTCTCAGTGCCACCTGTGGGTGCAGCCTAGGGTTTGATTTGCCCTTGCACTGACACTGATCAGCTTGCTGTCCACCAGAACCCACACCCCTTTCAGCAAAGGGCTGCCCACACACACAGAGCCCACGCTGCTCTGGGACCTTTGCTTGTGCCAACCCAGGAGCAGGACTTTGCACACATCTCTGTTAAGTTTCGTAAAGTTCTAGCTCACTCACTCTTCCAGCCTGCCCAAATCTCTCCTTGTATGATGGCTCTCCCTTCTAACGTGTTCATCCCACCAACCAGTTTGGTGTTATCAGCAAACCAGCTCACTTATAGAGATGCTGGACAGTGTATCCCACTACTGAGCACTGGGAGACCCTGCTCGTGACTAACAGGTCTGGTATGCAAACATGCCTCATGTGTGGACTTGTTGTATGCTAATAGTCACCTGAAAATATTTGTGAGTTGCAGTTACATTGAAAATCCCCGTTAATAAGCACTTTTTAGATTTATCTTTATATCCCAATGTTAAAAATAATTTTTTTTCAGCTGTTGGTCTGTTAATCTGTTGATCTGATAATCTGAAGCTATGAACTTGAAAAGATTTTTGAGAAGATTCTTGGGGAAGATTTATTTACTCCTAATTGTTTCTGACTTTACTTTTCCATGCTAGCCTATTAAATAACTTTTCCTATATTTGGAGGTGTATATTGTGAGACACTGATGTACAGGTGCATTTTTTTCTTTTCGCTTTTGACTTCATAATGATCAATAACTTACGACTCTGAAAATTAAGTTCCTTTAATTTTTTTTGAAACTTCCAATGAAGTGAAATCTTTTAGCTCCCTAAGAAGCTACTAGAATCTTTAATTACTCTGACATTCAGCATGCTAAGTTTAACTTCAATGTCCAGATTATTTATCCTCCGAGTTTGTCTCTGGGTTGTGTCTTCAGTAACAAGTTTCCATGCTTACATTTCTCATTAGGTTAATGAATTTTTCATTACATTTGATTATAACTGCAACACTTTATTTTTTCAGAAGAAAGAATTGTAATATCAAACATTAATTCTACTTTCTTGTCCATATTCAGTCTTATGCAGTCTGCAGTGATAACTTGAAATTCAACCACATAACAAGATTTATTTTAAAATCAGTCCTTTTTACCCTCATCTGAGCTTTCTTATTCGCACATGCACTGATCTACATGCCCTGATCTCATATTTCTCTTCAGCAAAGCCTTCCTCCTCTCCTGTAACTTAGTAATTGTTGCAAGGACTAGTTTTACATTATTTAAGCCAAGTAATTTTGAAGAAAAGTGAATGAGAACAGCAGGAAAAGGACAAGAAAACTTTCTGCAGTCTGGAGCCTCTTTCATTAACAGCAACAGTGTGTTTTAGTGCTCCAATGGTGTAAAACTGTGCAAGTCCCAACAAAGAGCTTTTATCATTGTATGAGCGTAGTTTCTTACATTTCATATTGATTCTATGCTGGACTGTGTTGCCTGTAAGGTCCTCGCTATATCTAGAAAATCTTGTCCAAAATACGAAACTGTTTTCTCTGCCAGCTAGCCCACACACAGTCAGTGACCACAAACCCACACAGAGCCTGCCATAATGAGTAATATGCACCCTACGTTCCATTATTTATTACTCACGCTTCTCCAGCACCGTCGCCTACCTTTGTGAGGGTTAGAAAAATCTCATACATGGAGCAAAAGGCTGGCAACCAGGAGGTGATAACTTGGTTCTGGAGGTAAAGCATTGTGATCAAAGCTTTGCTGCACATTTCAATGAGCATGTATGTTACCACGAGACAGTGTGATTACCATAAAGTGGATGCAATACTGGGAGTTGCATCATAGATGAATCACTCTATCAATGGGAGTTGCTTTAATGTAGAACAGGGAAGACTGATCACATTAATATCTTCCATGAAAAGTGATAGCAGCAAGGTAGCTATCAAGAGAATTTCTTCCTTGTGATGACTACAACTTGCTCTGCAGCGTGATAGTAAGATACATTCCCTAACAACCCAATACAGAAATTATCTTGTAAAGTTTGAAAAATCAATAAAAGTGATAGATAACTTGGAGTAGGAAAAATTGTATTTCTTTCCATTTGCTCTCCCATGACATGAATGTCAATCTTCTATTTTAAAACTTGTGAACGTATCCAGTTAACGAGGCTTTAGACTACAGTGTGGAAGGCAGAGTGGGTAAAGTGCAGAAGAGGTATTTTGTGTCTCTTCCTAATACTGCTATCCCTGTTCTTGTTGAAAGACAGTTAAGTCAGTTTTTAGATCCAAGTCTCTTTCTGGAAGGGAAACAGATTACATAAAATCTATAATACTTGAAATTTCTTTGTTATAATTGATATGACTACTTGCTGATTGAAGTGTACTGTGCTATTTAGTTTGTAAAAATGGAGTTAAAAGATCTATTATTTAATACTAGAGGGATTAGTAGAAATTAATTTTTAAAGATTGTTGAAGTCTTTAGGCATTGTGTATAAAAGAAAACAATTAGGCTCTGACTAAGAGTTCTGGCAAGCATTTCCTATCATGAAGGCTGTGATTTGTTTGCCTCCATTTTCAGTTTTATTTCCTCTTAACTTTATTTCATTTAAAAGGAGCAGCAGACTCCTGAGGCAATAGTTTCAAATGTAGCTGTACAGTCCTGCCATAGCACCCATTACTCTGAATGACGCAGAACAGAAGTTAAAACAAACAGATAATTACTTTGTATTGTAAAATACGATTAATCTATATTCAGACTATGATGTGACAATTAACTTGAAGCAAATAAAGAAATGCCAATTTCACCTATTGAAATTGAAAGGTCTGTTTTCTACAAGCTATAGGACACAGAGAGCAATTGGATATGATTGACAAACCAAAGTTATCATTCTCAATAGTTGATGTGAAGCATTGCATTTTTAAGAGATCTGGTAACTAGGAAGTTTGATGTTACAAATTGTTAACCAAGAGTCATAGCAAATTCTCACGTTTGTAAAGCAAAAGCCAAACTCCTTCCTTGCAGGAAGGAGGCATGGCCTCTGGGAGAGGATGCAGTCTGACTTTTCAGCAGGAGGCAGTCAGTCAGAAAAATACACCTCAGAGCAAAGTCTAGAAAAGTATGTTTATCTTTACTTTTATTGACCTCTAAGGAACAAGGCATGTGGTTTGGTTTTTTTCTCCCATAATACCTTTTCTCTTCCAGAACTCAAAGGCACAATCTTCCATCTCAGGAGGATGCTTATAAAAACACCAGTTGTCTTGGGGTAATAATAATGTGCCCTTAAATTTTGACAGTGCTTAATTGCCGACCTAAAGATCATCTTAATTATAGGATAGTTGCAGATGGAAATCTGAAAGTTCAGGCTGTAGCTTAAAGGACATAGACAGCTAATGTGCAGTAACTTGTTACCCTTTGAGATAATTTGTGTGTTGAACCTCTGGATTTTCAGATGGAATTGAAAACCTCTGGAATTTTAATAGAAGTGATAGATGAAATTTCTTAGACTGATCTGAGGAGAGATAGTAGACTGCTGGGTATTTCCCCACCATACAACAGTGTGAAAAGCAGCTTTCCTTAAAGTAGCTTCTCCTGTCCTAAAAAGTCAAATTGCAGAAATGGAGACATGTGTCTTAACACATGTTGCTGTGTGAAATAGCTTGCAGAATGACATCCTGATGACAGAACAAACTTGCAGAGCTGCAGAATGAATTATTCAGACCTGAATCCTCATCTTAATGTAATCTCATTCCAAGACTCCTTATGTTTGTGGTCTCAGGGTGGCACAGTGGTTTGCACTGTGGCAAGTAGAGAAAAACATTACTGGGTTGTAGCTAACATTATTACCAGTGCACCCATCTTTTAGAACACATGCTTTTATAGGCATAAACATTTATATTGACATCCAGACTATAAATAAAATTATGATTATCATTGGAGAGCCACAGTCCCTGTAGTCACCCAAAAACATCCCCATTCCATATTTACTTGTCAGTGGCATTTACTTTGATGTCTATCAGTCAACTTTCTGAAACTGCTTGCTTGGCATGTTAAGGATATTGCATAGTACTATTTTTAACCAGAATGTTATGCAGCACCGAGTCAAACAGTTTATTGTAACTACAAGCATGTTTCCTCTCTGTAATATCTCCACCAAACACGCAGTCTGATTGGTGAAAGCAGTTTTGTTTGACAAGATCCAATTTCTATAACACGATGTTAACAAGTATTAATTATGTTCCCATCCTTTCGTCTTTTATCTCTTGCATTCCATATTAACTCATCTCCAGCTTCACCTGGATTAATTGAGTGATAAGTATTTAGGTCATTTCCCTGCTGTTGTGAATAATTGATTGGTAACCGTCAACCTGTCCCTGATTTTCTAACATATATACAAAAGTAGTATTAGTGTGATATTCTTGTCTATCTCTTTTAGAATTTTTGAGTGAAAGTCCTCATAATCTAAAAAAATGATCTTCAAAGATAATGCTGAATACAGCATCCTCCTTAATAACCCATGAGCTGGACAGGACTTTATTTTCTTTCTGTACACTGCTTCTTTTTAAACACACAAAGAATCAAAAATTTCACAGAGTAAATATAAGCTGTTCTGCCTTTTACACATAATTCCTGCTTGGTTAACTGAACTGTTGCTAATATTACTACTACTTTCCCCCCACCCCCAGGAATTTTTCACCTGCTTTATATCACTCTGAGTCAAGGTTCTATGCTTGAATTTTGAGCTTTCTGAACCGCATTTTTTTCTCCTGCATTATCACTCCTCCTAACTTGTCAGTGCTATGCACTCCTTGTTTCAGTTCTAATTTCCCATGTGAGGACAGTGCTTTTTCTTGCCATCATCTTCTTTCATTTTGAAACGTATGCCTTCAATTGTCACTCAGTTTTATTATTTTTATTCAACTTTGGTCATTTGATTTCCAACTTCTGGGGTTTTGTTTGTCTAAGTGATCTATTACACTTAGGCTAGAATCCAAACAACTGAATTTCCAACTAGATTTTGTTTTTCAACTCTTCACGTGAAAACAAAGAGCCGGGATCAAGATTTGGGTGTGAAGGTTATCAGTGTTTTCATGGATCAGTGTCATACATTGTACTATCTATTTGCCATTATAGAGTAGACACACCCCAGACAGAAGTACTTTTGAACAAACATGGGCACAGAGTGGCTGATTGTGTGTCTCTCCAAATGTCAGTCTTGTAGCACACCTGGTCATTGCTGTCACCTGAATGTTAGCTGTCCTATCTCCTCTTTGGCACTCAAAACAGTAAAAGACGCCATGAAATTTTAATCTAGATGTTTTAAGGCTCTTCTTGTCCTTGTAATGAACTTTGTTTTAAACTTTCTGCTTTAGTATTTACATTTCTGTGTCTTTTTAATTGACAAAAGCTATGTTGTCTCCTCTCCAGGTGTCTGGGCCTTCTGGTGTATGGTATGTCCAAATAATGTATTCATAAGTGTTATTGGTCCTTTCCCTTTTGCTAGTGGTTTCCAGTTTAAGAGAGCTATCAGGCACTATCAGGATAACACATGGACTTAAGTAATAGAATTTTATCTATCAAATTGCAATTGAATGTAAGCATAAAGGACAATAAGGATAAATGGTGAGATTTAGCTCTTAGATTGAATTACCAGAAGTGTTCTCATCATTGCCTTATCACATTATGAAACCTTGGAAAACTTGGTGTAAATAAAAACTGATTTTCCTGGAAGAATTTATCAACAAAGAACAACACAGTGATTTCCTCAGCCTGGCTGATCAGATTTAGGAATACTACTTTAGCAAATTAAAGCTAAAATGGATAATTTTTTCTATATGGATCCTTTCACTTGCCAGTTTTCCTGTCAGAATATTAGTTTAACTCTGATGATGTTGTGTTGCCTTCTTTAGTGCAAGATTTGTCAGCTGACAGTCTGTGCTGCCCATTTCTAGCAGGGGCCTCCTGTGGAGCTGTGCAATGCCACAAGTTTCTTCTTCTTGGTGACTCACAGTTCTTTTCCCAGCATACACTCCTGGTCTTTTCAGGGAAGAGACTCTGAATGGAAAAGGAGAGGTGGATCATCCTTTCTGTTTTGCTATTATATGTAGCTCTCTGGCTCTTGGTGAGTTGCCAGTGGTGGATGTTTGTTTTTCTTGCATTAGCAGGTACCGGGACTTTTTCATGTAGATGGGGAGGTCTTAAAAGTCCCTCTGTGTGAGTCAGGGACATTCAGCTAGACATAAACTCAGTGGGAGCCTCGTGTTCATCAGAGAACATTGTCCTCCCAGAATTTCAGGTTTATTCACAGAGATTTTTATTCAGCTTCAGCCATAACAAAAACAAGCAAGAGGACTGTACCTCCTGCACTTTTTCCTCCAGAAGCTTCACACTCTGTAAACACAACAAATCATCAGTCTACAGGCTGTCTTCCTCTCTCTGGGTAGTATTTAAGACCTAGTTTCTAGTTCATAATCCCTGCCTGTTTCTTGATTTCACAGTTCTGGCCAGATGAGAAAAGCCTGGATGGGGGAACAGAGTTCTGCCTCCTTCTATTTCCATGGAAGTGTTTCCAAATGGGACAGTAACATCTAATTCAAATCTGCATTTGAAATCAATAACTTCCAAATAAGTGTTATAGTTGCCAAAGGTGCATCCACATCCATCTTTAAGATCTGCTTCTGTGCCAGACCTTCCTGCTTCCATTTCATCTCCTAGTTGGTCGTTGGGACCTAGCTTACCCCAAACATTTTACTGTTTAAGCCCTCTAGATCCGAAGACCAATTCCAGAAATTCTCAGTAATGTTTAAAAATAGTTATTTATGTAGCTAAATTTGGTTGGTTGGGGTTTTTTTATTTATTTTGTTTGTTGGTTGGTTTTTGTTTTAGCTTGAATGTACTAGTGAATTGTATGTTCAAGACTTTCCCTAAACTAATGCAAATTTGAAATCTATCATTAGAAACAGCATCTGAATCTACCCTTGCCTAAGCATTTGCCCAAAAACCCTTTAGAATTTTGCCAATATCTGCATTCTCTTTACTTCAGATCAGGAGTCAGAATAGGTCTCCTAGGCGTTACCAAATAAAGCAAAACAGAACCATTTCTAGAGATAAGCTGGACAGTTTCTCTATCAACTGCACATTGATATATTTGTTCACTCCTGACTGACCTAGGAGATGTTAAAAACTACTGGCCATCTAGGTAGGCTTGATTTCTCTTTTCTCTGTTTCCATTTAGCTTGTTCTTGTAATTGTGAGTTCTTTATAGAATACTGACATCATAAGCTAGGTCAGGGACACCCTCATATTAAAAAGAATTGCACAGACTAAAAAAGTGCGTCTATCTGTAGCCATAAATGCTATTTTTCCACATCATTAATAGTGTCAAGGGTCCAAAATAGCTCTCAGCATAAACCAAATTTATTTATTAAACTTAGCTCATGTTATCTTAACATTTGCTCAAAATTTCCACTGCTTTAGAAGCTCTTGTGTATCTTCTTGAGGCCTCCTCTTGGATGTAGACTCATTCACTTTCTGACAACAATATGAACAGAAGTTTTTATATTAAATTAACCATCATCATTCCCACTGATGTGGATTAACCCTTTTCTATCTTTTACACCTGGTAAGTGCTGACTTAGCCAGCTGATCAGAATTTTCATATTTGTTTTATATTTCTAGAGTTTTACTGTAACTTATTTTTCTTAATTTAGATTAAAAAAATTTGTTACTGTGAGAAATTAGGTAAAAAGCTCACTTTCTTTAATAAATTCTCAACATTGTAATGAACTCTGATAGTATTGCCAACACCTGAAAATTAGAGTGCTATTTTAACTGCTCTGTGATGGTCTTAAACTCCATACCTTTCCAGTTTTAGCAGAGGCAAATAAAATCCACAGTTATTAATTCAACTACCAATACTAATGTATTTTGTTCTTGCATCTGTGTATGAGACTCCAATCATTGTCTACTTCTATGCTGGGTTCTGCAAACTTTACTTTGAAGACCAATGTTCGATTCTTCTTAAGTATGATTTTCAAATGTTCCCTCTGGAAATATTTTATATTTAACAGTAGAACTGAAAGTGAGGGATCATTTGGTGAGTTCTGCTTATGACAAAAAAAGGCAGCAAGGTACTAGCAGTACTACTTTTGTTATCATCCACTTCTGTAAAAGCAACACTAAAGTCAAGTTTTGGGACCATGGACAACTGTGAATCACATGGATCTCCTGTATGGGCCAAGCCTGAAATGTTATATACGTGTCCTATCCATGCAAAAAAATATTTGAAATCTGTACACTTACTATTATTACCCTGTATCTAAGTCAGCACTTTAGTTTCCACAGTAAACTGAGTTTCATTACACCTTTGGAATAAACAACCCTTCTCACTCTTCTCACCCAGCCAGAAGTGAAAGAGATAATTATTCTGGCCTCAAAATTATTTGTTTAAGTATGAAAGGAAGTGGAGCTTATCTGCTGAGTCTAACATAACTGGGAATTCCTTGACCATACAAACTACAGTGGAGTTTTTTAGCGAAGTATAAACTTTTTAAAACTACTTTGGAAAATAGGAATGATAAAAAATTCAACTTTTGTAGAGAAAAAGGTGAATCTTTATGCTTATAGCCAAAATATAGGACATTTTAATAATAATTATGAAACATAATTCAGTTTAGACTAATGCCATACCATCACATACCATGGTTTGTGGAAGTTCCAACATAGCAAACAAAATGTCTCTGGAAAATTATGTTTCCCTTATATTTGGAAAAAAATTGCTACTTTCCTTTCAAGGTAAAACCTTAAGATCATATTTCTGTGAAAGTCTTATTTAAGGAAGGTGTTATTACTGAAGATGTTTTACTCTTCTGTAGAACCAATTGAAAGAGTAGAAATATCCTTTCTTCTTCTGGAAGCCAATGAAACAAGCAATGCTGGGGCAAAACCTGGAATAAAATGTAAAATAAAAAAATAAAATAAAAAGTAAGTTTGGAAAGCTGAACATTTCCTGAAAAACCAGAAAACTGGACCAATTTTGTGAGTGAAGAACAGTGCAGCATGAAGCCTTCCATCTCTTCCAAAATCAGCTTCACACAGAAATGCACAAAAAATGTGGCTTCTGGTGGGTACCTTCAACACATTTCTTATAAGGAAAGGAAGTTTTACAAAGTCAGAGTACAGTCTTTCTGAGATGGTCAGCTACATTTCTTCAGTTTATTATGACAAGAAATGATCTTGGTTTTTTGTCCTCTGCTGAAAAATGCATCCGTGGAATATTGACATGACCAAAGTGTGTTACAGAAATGTATATTCTGTTCCAACGACTGCTAAAAGACACAAGGAAATAAAGCCCCTTGAAAAAGACCTCCCATCTTGGCAAAAACTATTTCACATTTACATAATAAAGAAACCTAAACAAAATAAAAGAGGAAGCAGTTGATACCAAATAACCGGAATATCCCACCATATGAATGCACACAGATTTGCAATTTCTTTATGATCAAAGTTGCCTTATTCCTGTGGGAAAAAACACTCCAGAAGTTGAAATTATAGTTTTCAGGGCAGAAAATACTAACTCACCTGGAAAATGCAGTACGTTGTTGTCACAGCAGGTCAAAGGTTGTTTCTTGATCTGAAGACAAAACCCCTTCTCTGACTTTTCAGAATGTTTGAACAAGTCAAAGTTTGCTATTTTAGGCAATTTTACAATTTGGATCAAAAAATATTTTTTACAGATGTGAATAGAGCGCCATTAAAACAAAACCTTATTTTAGAGGGTTTTGGAAATGCAGTTTGTACAGGAGTTATATATAAGCTTAGACTGGAAAAGCATTAAATGCCTAGTGCTATGATTTTTCAAAAACCCTTCTTTTTTTTTCCTTTTTTTCTTTCTTTTTCTTTCCACCTCCTCTCCCCTCACCCCTTTATCCTTGACAGTTGAAGTTACATGAGAAAATATACTATCATTATGAGGAGGCATATAGATTTATAGCGTGTCAAGAGATGAAAAAACTGGCCTTGGCTGACTGGAGGAGGAAAATTGGGCACCTATTAGAGCTGAAATTTCTCCTTCCTCATCTCTAAATTTTTAAAGCCATAGCATTAATTGATTACTTTTGTGTCTGCAGATACTTGTAATTCATGAAAATCTATTTGTAACTCGTAACAGCTATTTCATTTAATGAAATTTAACAGCTATTTCATTTAATCTGGTTCCAAAGGGCAAAAATTCTTTACATAAAGAAATTCTCTCTTTAAGAATTCTTTTTTTTTCCTAGTTAGGTTTTTATTTAGAAGAATATATATTGCAGAAGACTTTTTTAATATTTTTTTTTCTTTCTGGCTTTTATTGCATCTATATGTATACCTCCCAAAAGCCCAGCACCCTGAACAAAATCAGACCATCTGTCTCCAGAGCTCATTATACTGTATACAAACATAAATATCAGATGTTCCATGTTTTTCGTGTGAATACACTCTTCTTCAAGTTGGCAGAGTAGCGTTTTCACCTCCATGTAGTGTGATTTTTTTTTGTTACAGCTAGACATAATTACGTTAATGAAATATCCTCCGGGAATGTACAATTTCAAACAGAAAATCTAGTTAAGGTATCTTTGTATTTTATCATTATCCCAGGTCAGTGGTTTTTAGAGCTCATCTTACAGCCAGAGTACCTACAGGTTTCAACATATTCCTTAGCTCAGTACCAAGAATGTTAATTGAACTAATAAAGGGATTATTACATGTTTCATGGATTATTTTTTTTAATGTTTAAAATAAAAGATGCCCTAAACTCACCTTATTGTAGACCTACTTTTTTTCTTTAATAATCTGAAAGACATGTTTCTGGGCTGTTTTCCTCTATACTCTCTTGGTAGACTTTCTTTGGGGGATTTTGACACAAGTATATTTGTAGTCTGGGTTCACAAAAATAATGTTGATATGGGAGCACTGGATCTAAACCTATTTGAGTAGTAAAGATCTAAGCCTACGTCTGCCTCTCTCCAAACAAGATGTGTAACCCCAGGCATACTCTGCAGAAGAGTTTTTCCTCTTCTTCCTCAGAACTCAGCACACCAAACCCCAAATCAGTGATGCATATCATCTGCTATTTTCTACAAGGCATCTCTAGGCTGCTCCCTGTAAGCACACTGAATTGCTTAACTTTTTTTTATATATTCGAAAATGTGATAGTGCCTTCAGCGTACTTATGAAAACAGTCTTTACCACAGAAATAAAGAACTTAGTCTCCTAATGAAAGGCTTTCATTCAGGTCAGTAACCTCTGCTTAGACATGGATTTTCTAAGTTTGGAGCTTAAACAAGGCCCCGTTATAACATAATTCCACCACTAAAAACCTGCAAATGCCATTTAAAGGCCTTTAAAATTATTATTATTTTGATTATTATTAATTCTGCATGCATTGAACATGGTGAATCAGATATCCATTTGCTGCTAGTCCTTCACACTGCTCAGACAGGCAGCAATGCCACCCCTGATGGAAACAAAGTGCACCAGTACTGCTGTAGCCTTATGGCTGTGAATGCATTGCAGCTCCCAGGAAATCCCTTCACAATGCAAGAACATTTTTCTGTAACAAGTAATATTTCCCCTTTACTCCAAGAAAACTTCTAGTGTGCTATTTTTATTCATGCCCAAATCCAAGAAAATTTAAACACTCCTGTTACTTTTCTTACATAGTGTGTATAATCCATACTCATGACATCGCAAGTTAGAAAACAAGAATTTATGAGTCTTTGGTAGCAGCAATCTCTCTTATGCTGTTTGTATCACAGCCTCCTTCAGCCCTAAAGTGCTAAAGAGTTAAAATTGCTGCTCACTGTAGAAGTGAATTAAGGTATTCTAGCTGTCATTAGGTGACACCAGCATCAACCATCAAAGGTAGGGAGGCCCTTGGCTTGGGTTGCAGAAAACACATTCAGGGAAAAAGGGGAACAGAATCTCCTGTAAAGGATTAGATTCCATCAGGTCACCTGTGACCCTTTTACTGTTTGTAATTACAATTCCAATCCTAGTACTCAGTTCCTGGTAAATGTGTTCTAATCGTGCATCAGCACCATTTTCTATATTGTATAAAAATATATTGTTACAAGGAAAATAATGTTGTACAGTGCAGTGATTTCAGTGACGAGCGTGCACAACAATGAAGTAAAGGAAAAAATTCTACTTTTAGTATATTCCAAATAAATATCAATTTAAAAAATTATATTTTTAAAATTATATTAATTATATTCATTTGCTTTGCCTGTTTCGAGCTGATTTTTTTCTTTTTTCACAAAAAAAAGTATATTATGAAAAAAATAATAGAGTATTTTACAGAAGGAAAGAAACTTTTTTTCCTGGATAATTTACTTTAAGGGTAGTTCATTATTTCATTTTCATCAGTTTAAATGCAGAAAAAATTCAGCATGTCTAGAGTAATGGAGTAAATGCAACATAATCTGCTTACAGTAGGTGAAGATGATCTCGCACAAGTTTATTCCAGTTTTATATGGTTTCGGCTTTGATCTGAGCTGGGCCATTTTGCTTCTGTTGTGAAATTTATGCTAAATTTTATAGTGATATCAAGGACAGCCAAAAAATCATAAAGCTGTTAATTCTCCAGTGACATCAGAGTCCAAACCTGCATTAACATGGATTCTTTATCCTGTTGTCCTCTTGCAGTTACTCCCTGCACAGGATGGGAGTGTGCAGGCATTGAAGGAGGAGCTGGTTGTGTGCACACACTGTTGGCATAGCCTCCTTGCTTCCAAAGCCCTCCAGCACTTTCTGGTTCCAAATTCTATGCATTTTACCAGATATATATAAATATCACTCCTCTGTCTAATAAAAGAAAATTAGATCAGTTCCAAACCTCAAAGACACATTCGTCTATGAAAACATTGCAAGAATGAGGTATGTATTTTCTTTCATCTTAAGAGTATCCACTAATTTCCTAAATAATATGTCCATTAATGACAAGTTGCCATCCCTACTGCACAGCCACAGGCAAAGTTTCAAGTGCGGATTGAGAGCACAGCAGTTTATAGATGACTAAAGAATAAAACAGGAACTTCTAAAAGTAGTCAGATAAGAGCAGCAATTTTTGGCTTTGAAGAAAACAGCCCTTAAAACCCTCAGAACCATTCACAGCACATGTGGACATTGCTGTAAAAGGCTGTTTTGATTTGAACTAGGCTTGATGACTGCTAAAGAATATTTCAAAATAGTCTGGAACAAACTTGATATGTCCAGCAACCTGTGCTCAGAGACTGATGAGTGCAGCCTCTTCTTCTCTTTGTGCTTGTATAAATGGGGACACTTCTTCAATTTAAAGGCATTAAGAGAACTTCCATTTTGTCTGGTAATTGGGACTGCTCAAAGCTGCCTCCAAATAAAGTAATATTTAATTTATTTATTTAATTGGGCAACACCTTTCTTCTGCCACTGTATAATTCTGTGACCTTAGGGCTGAGCACCTAGCAGCCACTTACAGCAAGAGAAAGAAAGACTCTTGTTATCTTCCTTTATTTTGGATCACATCCAAAACTGTCCTAGTGGACTAAGCTGGTGTAGTATGGCCTAATATATAGACTACTGCCTTCAGAGTGAACAGATCAGTGTCAGGTCTTGACTGAAACACGTATTTTGGAACATTTGGGAGAAATATGTTACACATCATGAGTGCTATCTTCCCTAGTCAAGGAATTATTAGAGCAGATGGCATTCACAGTTTCCTTCCCTTCTGTTTTCCAGCACTAACCCTTTTGGAATATTTTTGGATCACTTGGGCAGAAGGAAAACTCAGTGCCATTAATTTTTCCTCATTATCCAGGTTTGGTTATGTCTTGTCCTGTTCTCTGAACTTCTCAAAGGTTTTCTTAAAGAATATGCTCCTATGAAATAACAATTTTTTACTCGGAGTCTCACCTGGTTGTAAGTAAAGGTTTGGCTGGTTGTTAAGCAGTGGGTGGAGGTTTCCATTCTCACACAGGCACTCTCTCCTGTTGCTCACCATCAAACACCATTGAAAGCCAGTGCATTGCCAGTAGATACACTGGGTAAATCTGTTTCATAGATGATGGGGAGCAGGGCAGGTCAAAAGCAGACCCTATGGTCACTTGTGCCAACCAGGACAGGTGTGTTGCCAGAGTAAGTTTGGAAAATAAATTCATGAGGTTCAAGATAAAACAACAGGGAGGATAAAGGAATAAATTGTTTTCTTACTTGGTGGTTTTAGGTAGCTGCCCTGCCAGAATCTGGGGATAATTTTGCCTAATATTAGTTCTGTTGCATTCACAGGACCACTGTTAGTGTAGTAAATGTGAGCATATGGTATCTACTGCAAGTTCTTTGCAACAATAAAATTGAGTTGACTGCTGAATACTGTGGCAATAAGAATATACAAGAAAACAAAGAGAATATTATCTTTTCTTGACAGCATATTTAAGGCATAATAATTATATAATAAATAAAATTGCTTATCTCCCATTAAGTGTTCTTCCTCATATGAACAAAGTTGATCATGTACATAAATACACCATTTCCTTAATTCATAGGGAGACACTTAGAAACAGCAGGTTTGTGCTTGCTCTAAAAGTAACAAGCTGAAAATTGGGAATAACCAAATTTGGTTAATAGGACCCGTAACAGAGCGTGCAGTAAGAAACTGTCAGGTTGTCAGGAGCACTAACAGCAGTACTTATAAATGCATGGGAAGGTATTCATAATGTGTTTGTGCATTTGTTATGTATTCTCTAGAAATCTGCTTCTGGAGGCTGCCCAGTGTGATCCGGTACCTCTGTTTCCAGGATTTGGAGTGTGGCAATCAGAGTGGCAATATATCTGTTTCAGTTTGGAAATACAGCATCTGTTCTTCAGACCTGATGATTTTACCTAAATGTGAAATGTGGTCCCTAGTCACATTATACAACCTCCTGTAGTAGGTATGATTGTGAGAGCATGTCTCTGCTACCCTCACTATGAAGAATCATGGCCATATAAGACCATGAGAAAATTTAAAAACATTTGGGAAAATTTATCAAGTCAAAAAACATCTCTAGCAGTTTTTTATGTGTCTTAGTTTACCAGATGAAAATTAAATATAAAGTGCCTGTGAGTTCAGTTAGGTATTACTGAAGTGTGTCATATTGGCAAAATAGATGAGTCTATGTTTACCATTGTTTGACTTTTCATCATGTTCTCATGCCTGTCTCCAGAGCTGCTCTTTATCTGGAATGATATTTGATGAGATTGCACTAGGAATGAGGAGTGGCACAGAGAAGAAGCTGGGTAGTGCCTGAAATATTGGTATCTACAAAGTTTGCTTAACTTCAAACTGTGCTGCTAAATGATTAACCAATCCCTCTTTTCTTTCTCAGATACATGATTTTTGTTGCACAATTGTCAGATCTTTTCTCTTGATTTTAGTTGTTTCCTTAGTGTTTTCTTCCTTGTTTCATGTTATTTCTTGTCTTCTCCTTTCAATGGTCATCTTTACTGGATGGTTTCTCCCACTCTCAGAAATGAGCCAAGAGTAAATTACTAAGAGCTGTCTGGGTATGTATGCATAGGAGGTGGTACCTTATTAGGTCCTCTGATGTTATATTAGGTGCTCTGATCATAGTTATGAATTAGGCTAAAAAAAAAAAAGGTCTGATATTAATTGAAACAGAGATTGAATTTAAAAAATATAAAATCTATAGTACAACATTTTGCCATCAGTATTGGACTGGAATAAATTCAAATTAAATAATTAGATTAAATGAGAAATAATCCATCCTTGCACATGCAATCTTAAAAATCTCATGTTTATGGGGTTTATTACCCAAAGATGCTAAAGATCTGGACCAAAACCAGTCCTACTGATGACTCATAACTGGTTTAAGGAGGATTCTTTCTGTATCAGGAGGAACCCAGAATAGTGTATCTGTTTTCAGTCAGATGGATTAGTCTGTCATGTTCTGGCGTTTATTTCACTACAAAATTAGCTGTTGAATTATAAACTGAAAATAACATATTATCTAAAATCTAAACCACAAGTTAGGACTAATTATAAAACTTCCGTCTTACATTGTAATTTTTGTGTTGTGATGATTTTTCTCTTCCTTCCAAGTGTCAAGGTATAGTACAGATGTTTCTTGCAACAGATTTTTTCTGAATTATTGTGGTACTGGGACTCAAAAGTTTGGATGTGTGTTCACAAGATAATATTTAGGCATCCTTTTCCTGGCATATTTGTCAGGTACATTTCAGGAGAGTAATAGCTTCACAAAGAAGTGCAATTTCACATTCTTAAATAATGAACATGAAAGAGCACAGACAACCCGTAGAAGCAGATCAGAAGGCTACATAGCATGGTGAGAAAGACAATTACCTAGACTTTTACTCAGACAAGACAATGGAACTCTGAAATAGAATTCTCCAAATTTTAGGTTTCATTTGGGTGAGGTCTGGAGTATGTTTTCATCTTTACAAGTGATGTCTATCTTGTGTTTTTCCACCTTCCACTCGTATGAAAAATATAGTCTTGAGTAAGATCTTTTATGAGTAGCAGTCAGAAGGATCATGCCCTTAATGTCTAATGTCTCTCTCACCTGTAGCTGAGATGCTCTGTGGTTTCATTTTTATAAACACAAATAGCTTTAATATGCAATTTATTCCCTTAAAATGCATGTGAAGTTCAGTGGTGTAAGTTAGGTATCTGTTCTCTTTTCCTTATCTACCATTTTGCATCACATATTTAGTCAAAAAAAAAAAAAAGGATTTTGCTTATGAATTCTTGGAAAATAGTGATAATATCAACCAAATAGGAAGCAGTTATTGAAAATAACACAAACTGCTATTTCTGCATATAGGAAACATTTATGGGTTATTATTTTGCCTTCATTTGATGTTAAGTGCTTTTCTGAAAGAGATACAGACAGTGTAACAACCATTGAAACTGTAGCATAATTCCCCTCATGTAATGAACTGCTATAATTAAAAATCACATAAATTTCATGTTGCCAACACCAGAGCATGATGCAGCCATTTTGTGCTGGGATTTGGCAAGATTTGGCTATGTCTTTTATGCTTCTGTTTATACCAGCATCTGTATGAACAGATTAAATCATCTTAAGATTGGGATATAGTATGACAGCTGAGTAGAGTATGTACTGAAATAAGTATTTTGAGCAACTGGAAATGAAGAGGTTTTATTTAGGCTGATGTGATCAGTGCAGATGGGGATTTTTTCTGAAATTGAGGAATTCCTGGGGCTTTCAGCTTTGCTTTCCTTTCAGTCTTGAAAAGGTCCAACAAGTATGTTTCAGTATAGCAGGGGGATTATATAACAGGATTGACTAAATTGCCAAGAAACTGAACTTGATGTCCCAGCATGTCCCGTCCAGGCCTGTATGTTCCTAATCCAAGGAGAACAGTCTGTGCTATTCTGAGTCTCTATACATCTGCCTTTCATAGTATCCTTGCCTGGGTTGAATACTCTATAGTTAGTAGTCACTGGCAAGTTCCAGAGAAAAGAATTAATGCAAGAGGTAGGATTGCATTAGCATGCATTTGCATTGCATATTAGGCTGTCATGGCTGTTTGACTTTCACCATAGAATCACAAAATCATAGAAATAAAATGATGAGATTGGAAGGGACCTTACAGATCATCCACTTCCACCCTCCCTGCCACGGGCAGGGACACCTTTCACTGGACTAGGTTGCTCAGGGACCTATATAACTTGGCCTTATCTAAAAGTTTTACATCCTTTTTCAACCAAAATATTCCATTGTCTCTAACAGCCCAAGGAAATTTTAATGATATCAGTAGCTGCATATAAACTTGATTCCTCTTGTATCTTTTAGATGGAGACATGCTTGAACAGCAGAATATTGGTGACCAGTTATGCTGGGCTGTTATTCTGTTAATTGGGGACCCATCCACTAGTTAAAACATGGAATGTAAATATGACAGGCAGCCTTTTTAGGACACAAGGAGTCTTCCTCAAAGTCTGTGTGGCTGAACAGTTTACCTTACTGGAGACAGGAGGAAGATGGTACTCATAGTTTCCTTACCTGCCACTGTGTGAACCTTTTAATTGGAAAAGGAGATGAAAATTACCAAAAGCAATGAACCTGTGGTAGTGGTGGAAGATACTGCTCAATAAAAATAATTCTGAATACTGTAGATCAATAAAAGGCTTTTCTGGAGATTTGGTTTATCCTGGGAGAGCTGGCTATGCTAAAGAATAACTGAAAATAGATGTATCTTGTTCTAGAAAGAGGGGGAAAAGAAACCACGTGTGAGTTCCCCTCATAAGGTGTTTTATTAAATGGGAGTGCAAGAGCTGAGTTCAGAAGTCAGAGAAAACATCTGATAATGTCAACATCTCCCTCTGGGTTAGTCACCATGTGCTTTCTTTATACTCAGTTGAGGGATAGATAACACTTAAGTCATGCTACCCTAAAGCAGATGTCTAGAAATAGGTCAGCTGAATCACTCCACCTGGGAGCTGTGCACAGCTATCTCAGAAGTCATAATCTATATTGCAGACATCTCAAATCAGGGAGATGAATCCCAGCCTTAAGGTCTCTGTTCCAGCTCAGAGTCTTGCACAAACAGCTATCTGCTTGGGCAGTTTCTGTTGTTCATCTGATCTGGCATGACATGAAACAAGCAGCTTGAGACATGAAATGAAATGCCCTGCAAAACTGTGTGTGTTGGGAAGCTCTGCAGTATGAATAGAGTGCAAGTGAACATGCAGACGCCTTAACCTGGAGTACAGAGAGCAATCTTTGGCATAACTGATACCACTGTGGACTGAAATCAGATTTTTATTGAGGGAGTAAGAAAATTTTGTGGTCTTTATTATGGATTCCTATTTAAAAGTTCTGCTGGCATTTCATTAGCTCCATGATAAGTCCAGCTATGACTCTGGGACACTTGAGTAGATCCTGGACCTTTAGTACAATACCTCCACTGTAGTGGAGTAGTTCCAGGTCTGAGACTTGGCAACATGTGTTCCCAAATTTTTTATGTAAAGAGCTTTTAATTTTAAAACTTCTGCCTTAATGTCCTCAAGCCCAAACTATGTATGTCTGTGCAATAATTAAGATTTGACAAAGATGGAAACCTCAGTGAACATGATGGTTGCTGACTCACTGCAATGACAACTTACTCTGCTAAAGAAGCCAAAATGGTCTAAAGCAGTGGTTGGTTTTTTGAAACAATTCCCACATATCTACTGCAGTAAACCAACCTGATGTTGCTGGATGCATGCAAAAAAACCAAAACGGATTCAATGCCCAAATTGTCACCCAAATCGTGCCACTTGCCACTGAAACAAACCCATTAACACTATGTTAACATAAGAAGGTCTGCTTTGAGGCATACAGATAGAGGAGACAGATGGTTCTGGCTCTTAAAGCTTAAAGTTGGCATTACCCATGTGGAATTAGTGCTGCCGAATGTGTGACACTGAGGATGAAAAACCTGTTTGTCTAAACTAGGAAATAGGAATAGTAGAAACCCTCACAGTGGGACAGCTGAGCAAGCATTGTCTGCTTACATAAGCACAGATGGTGGGAGCAAGAGAACTGCATGAAGGTGAATATTTGATGAGATGGAAAAGAGTATTTCAGCACACTGTTAACTAATTCCCAGCTTGAGCAATAGCTGATGAGCATCACACCTGGAAAACTTCTTCCAATAACTTCAGGGGCTTTAATCAGAATATTCTGAGTGCCATGACAGGTCACTGAATCAGTCTATTTATTCCCTGGTGTGTTGACTCTCTTTCTTCAATATAGGCGTCATAACTGCCCCAGAACTGTGTTTAAGTTTTTAGCTTCCTTTTTTAACATGCCATCTAAGTTGCAAGCTTTGGTTCAAGTAGATTACATGTCTTTTAGTTTCATTAAGCAATGTCTGAGTTATAGTGTTTTCCCTTTCTCCAGGTACTTCCTATTATTTTTAAATCCATTTACCACTTACTCATTTACCCATTAACTTAGAGGTCATATTGTTTTGTCTAGGAGCTAAGAAACAACAGAAATAAGAAAACAAGCAGTATCCAATAAGGCTGAAATAAATAACATTTAATCTCTGCTTAGGGTTCATTTTGATTAATGCCTGATTAAAAGTATGGGTCTGGATAGCTGTTTGATATTTGCACTGCAAGTAGAGTGAAAAGTGAATGTATTTCCAGATCATTAGGCACAAAACCTGATGTTACTTTAATTAGTCTAATAACAAAACTGGTGTTTTGCTAGTGCGAGACCAGACTATTTGTCATTAACTTATGACATAAATCCCCTTGCAAAAGAGTTAATGAAAGACATTTTTTTTTCTTTGAAGAAGCATGCTGAAGAGGCTGCATGAAGCAGCACTTACAAGTGTGCTCCATTTTAAACAGGACAGATTTTTCCATGCAGGGGAAGCAGCCTGAACCTGGCTTTGAGCTATTAGAAGCATGCCACTACATTATTGCAACAGAATATAAAGGGAAAAACATTTTCAAAATGGTGTTATCTTCATTGATTCAGGGCATATTGATGCTTTATTCAGATATGTACATCCACACATCCAGACCCATTTGGTATTAAGAATTCAGTTTGGAAAGGATTAAAGAGAAATTTCTTCTCAGGATGCATAGCCACAGCTCGGTCTCACCATCATCCCATGTCAGTAGGTTTTTGTGTTTCTACAGAATTTCAAGCTCTGTGACTATCTTAATTGGTGGTATTACAGAGGTCTGGATGATCACAACCCAATTTTGATTGTGATTTTTTAAATGTGGTGAATCAATATCTTAGTGGGATAATAGTGTGAAATAAGCCAAAACATCACTCAGGTTAATTTCTTTGGCATAGCTGTTAGTGTTTCATGTGTTCATAAGAGAATATCCACAGCCAATAACTCAGAAGAATATAGTATTTAAATAATGTATTTTGGAACAGAAATCTTTTTCAAAATATAACGTTTCTGTGTACATTTCCAATGGAATTCGAATTGACACTTTAAGTTCTCAAACTATTTGTTGTCAGTCTTTGACTACTGCATCTTAAATCCAAAATTCATAGGCCTGAATCTTTGCCTTTGAAAGGATGTTTTCATAAGAAAAAAAATTGATTTTAATCAGTTATATTTGCAAAGTAAAAGTTTGAAGATATTATGTAAGACCTGTTAAAAAGGGATAAACTTTGAATTTAAAATAACATGTAGATCATTATTTTGGGATGTCTGGCTTGGAATTTTGAGATATGTGCCACAGATGACAGAGTTAAAAAGAAGTATTTATCCAACATTGTAGTTTACATTACTGATAATTATATTGCAGATTTTAATAAAGTTATCAGCACACCAAACCAAGTATTTATAATTTTAGGAGAAAGTCTCTGGTTTTCCTTATAAGGTGAAGATTTAACATGATAACTTTTACAATTACTTTATTTTTCTTTTCTGCAAAATACTATATTGTAATAGTAACCCTCTTAGTCCTATTCAGCTGAGATTCATGAGCATACTGACTCTTAAAACCTCAAAATTATTTCCACAGGATATTAGTAATGCTGAATTATTTTGAAAAATGTTGTGATAATCCCTAGAATAGAAAGAAATTTTCACCTAGTCAAAAAAGTGCTTGTAATTTAATTCTGTGTAATACCCCACTCTTGCTGGAGAAAGAATGGTTTTTGGTTTTATGAATGAATGTCTTTCATTTGATTGCACTTCAGACAGTTTTGCAGCATTACTGGAGTTAAAATGAAGTTTCAGCTCTATAACAGAGCAGAGTTTTTCTAGTCAGATATATATCTGATTGTTTTTCTTGAAAGTAATTTTAATGTATTTTGGTATCTTTTGTTCTATTCAGTACAAGAAGGGGAAGGATGAGGTTTTTTCTTTTGTATGAACAAGCTTTCTAACTTCTCAGCCAAAGAAACAGTCATTATGAGTGCAGTGTGATTTCTTTCATAATAGGAAAAATGAAAAGTATACATGTTTGTTTACAATTTTCTTATCAGTATTTCAAAATATTTTTAATTACCATGGATCTTCAAGAGTTTACACACTGAGGTCCAACTTGAGAATGAATAGGATACTCCCATTCTGAGAAAAATAAGTAGATCAAAAGTGGGTTATGTGAGTATAAGACACCAACAATATTTCTGATGTTTGCCAAGAGACATGTTTTACACTACCATGACATTTAAACATGACAGTGACAATTGAGAAGCATGGGTTTAGGTGTGGCTCTTTGTATAGAACCAAGTTATACAGATCAGAGGAGACACAAAATGTCCAATATATTTTTAGGCTGTGCATTCTAAGCAGATGGTGAAATAAAGGCTAGATTGTTTTGGAGTACGAAACAACACAAAGATGACTATGTTAACATACTGCTGTCATCGTAGTAATTTTAAAATCATCACCTGTCTTTGCATGCAACTAAAATATCACCCTGAATTCTTAATGCACAAATCATGAATATTTTAAAAGAATATTTGTTGCAGATGTCCTATGTCTCTATGGTCTCTTTCAAGAGAAAGAACTCTCTGAACTAAGAAGAAAACGTGCCTGTTGAGGGTGCCAATAAGAACACTTTGGCTTGCTGACTCTTTGCGTCTTTTCAGAAGCGTGACCTACAATTAAAGCAAGATGGAACATAGAGCTGGGTCCTTGGCAGCATATCCCATCAAATCAAGTTTAACAAGATCTCTTCTGTTGCTGGTACTCTTTCAAACCCCTCTATTTCTGATGCAAGAAACTTTAGTGATTTTACTGATTGCAATTTTATTCATGTTCCACCAGTGTTTGGCAATTCTTCAGCTTTGACAATTCTTATTTAAAATTACTTTTGAAAAGTATAAAATTAGTGTAGACATGCGCAATGCATGGAACTGATATTCATTCTTACCTATTCATGTTTTTTTATCTAATACAATATACAGTGTCCCAGCAAGTAGCCGTGGTAACAACGGTGGTAGAAAGTTTCCCATCCTTTTCACCTTCCTATAAGGAAGTTCTTCCTATTTCTAGTTGTACAATTTATATTTAAGATTATTATTTCTGATCAGGTCAGTAACTTTCCATTGCTCTTGGAGATGGTGTTTCAGATAATGCATTGTATGTTTTGCCTTCAAAACTTGGGAAAACTGATCATGTTTTGACAAAGTAAAAAGTCATTCACTCAGTAACTTTTTAAATCAGACAACTGTACTTAAATCTTCTCTAATTATTATTATTATAAAAATTAGTAATAATTCTATCGTTTCTAAATTTCTAGAAATGAGAATTATTTTTTTCTGAAATATTATATGAAAACTTCACTTTTTTGGGGACAAATCTGTGATAAAAACTAAAATCCTTTTGTTCTGTGCTATGCAGGTAAAATAACACGACAAACAATAACATTCCAAAATTTCCACAGAAAACACATTTGGTAATTAATTTAATAATTTCAAATGTGATGTAGTTTAAATATGGCTTCAGTGATATTGGGAATTTTTAAGGGTGGAAAAAACTCAGGGAAATGCCGGGAAAAATATCTTCTCATTTTCGTTTGATGATTTTTGAATCATCAAGTCAATGTGATTTGATAGCCTATGACATGATTGTCCTTAGAATGGAAATCCAGATGATTCTCATATGAAGGGCACTGGTGGTTCATACCATAGCCTTGGCTGTGGAAGTGACCCTTGGAATGCCTGTACTTCATTTCCTTTGGGCATTTCATGTAACTGGATGCTGGAACAGGTCATTAAACAGATAAATGGTCATTTTACAATTCCTATAATGATTCTTCTGAAAATCACTCTGGAGTGATGACAGAACCCAAATTTTCCTAAACAGTGAATGAGAGGGAACCAGACATAGAAATAAACACAGTATGGCTAAACCATGTGGTACTGCCTGGGTCCGTGCAGCATGGCTCTTGCCAGGGTGTATATCCATGTTGTAGATCTGGAAATGAGAACTTTAGCTAAAATCACAACTTTGATACTGCCTTATAGAACAATTGAAGCTTTTTAGTTGCTATGGAAGACATTCCTAACCAAGTCCATTCGTAATCACATCTGCTTATTCAGCAGCATCCTCTTTTCTTAAATTTGAATTATTTATATTTTTGCCACTATTGAATTCACATCTTTAATGACCCTGTCTGTCATTTGCTACCATTCCTATCAATGCTGTATTTGTTAAGTTGAAGGAATAGAGAAGGTCAGCAGTTGGGGTTTCATCAGCCCTGATCTAAATTCCTGGAGGCCTCTAAACTAAGCCTCAGAACTAAAACAAGTGGTTCTTGTATTTCCTTCTGACCTTCTGACTGCTTGCTCTTTATTTTATATCACTCCACTTGCTGTTCATCATGAGTTCCAGCAGCTCCTTCACCTCTTCTGTCTTTGTGTAACTTACCTGGCCCTCCTTGAATCTCAAGACACATTCCATTTTCGAATTACACTTCCCTTTTCTTCTCTTTAGTCTTTAAAATGTTATTAGTGTTCTATCTGAAGATGCTCTACAGAAAAAGAAGAAAATATTTCTCAGGGCACAAGAGAAAACTCTCGTTTTCCTTGCTTTTCTTAATCCAAAGTCTTCATAAGATTGGTTTAGGGTGTGAAAGGAGTATTTTGCCCCATGCCAAAATATTCTCAAAACACTTTTCAGAATTTTTTTGTGTTAGACAGTTACATGCATGGCAGAACAAGAAATTGTTTCATTATGGATTTGTAATGAATTTGTAGTGAAAGCCAGGCTTTTCTTTTGTCAATGATAAATTAAATTTAGCAAACATTTCATAGCCTTCCTACCAAGGTCAAAACTGACGATAACATGCACTTGTGAAAATAGTAATCTTAAAACATAAAAAATCTGATCTATTTTTTTTCTTCTGTGCTTATTTAGAAACCAACAGAAGAAAAGGCAGACAAGATTTTAAGGGATTCTCTCTCTATTGAACGGAAATGAAAGATAATAACTTCCCTATTGTTGCTTAATACAGCATAGCAAGCTATAATAATAACAATAATAACAACAATGAAGGATTACTTGGAAATGATGAAGAAATAAGAGAAAAACCCAGAATTAAGATTTTTTTTTTTCCCACAGAATCCCTAATTTTCTTTTGGTGTGGATGCAGACTTATTGAATGTATTACAATATTAAAATTCTTTAAAATCCTGGTGAGTATTAATCAAGCACACAATAAATTGATTAACAATGGTTAAAATGACCATCTCCAGGAATGTGTGGATATGTCACCTGATCAAAGACCTTTATTTATAAAAAGACTCAGTGTGATATGATGCTAATTCAGCCACATTCAACGTTTTCATAAAAACTTTGCAAGCAACAGTAGAATCATAATTCAAAAATTCTTCCAGAATTTTTATAAGTTAGGCAAATAGTGCATAAAAACAATTGCCCGATGATGAAGATCTATTAAAAATGTCTTTTCTCATAAAGCTAAATGCTGTGTAATCTGTATCTGTAATTAGGGACATTTCATGCTTTTCTGAGTTTCACCCAGGCTGTGTGTCTCTCGGCCTCCTTCTCCTTGTCTCCCTGTAGAAACCCAAGAATTCTTGGTTTTTTTTGTATTTTAGCATCTTTAAGTGTAACTTAGGCATTTGAATTGGCACCTTCATCCATTTTTCCAGAAAAGAGAACTGAAGAAGACTGTTTCTTCTGTGCACAAAAGAATCTTGCTCCTTTTTCTTTGCCCAAAGAACTAGGGAGAAGCCTTATACTCCTGTCTTTTGGCAATGGTGAATATGTGTTCTGCTGTAACAAGACTACAAGGCCAGTAAAGAAACCCTACTGTAACTGTGTTTATATGAACTAAGATTCTTCAGTGTCTTACAATTTCTCAAACACCCATGTGTTTTCAGAGAAGCAAGAAAATATCTCTTGAAAAACATCTAGTAATTTCCTTAGCAGTCTTTTTACAGTTCCAAGTATTTTTCACAGAAGAGCTGCCCATCTTTTCAGCAAGGACAAACGATATCTTTTCTTGTCTTCTTCAATGTTTCATGAGTGAAATTTTGCCAAAATAATTATCATAGATATGGGAAATTTCAGTCCCCAGGGGTGAAATTTTGCTAGTGTACAAGGAGCTAAAA